>NC_061513.1:46037522-46072830 GCF_022539505.1 Lolium rigidum | reverse complement strand
TGGTGGTAATAGTCCAAACTTTAGCTATATTCTTCTCTTTAGCTAGTTTTTCATTTTCTTCTCTATCCCACCTAGCACGCGAGTTCAGCCATTAATCTTATATTCTCATTAATTCTAACTTGAATGGCATTTGCTGTAGTAACAATTTTATTATGATAATTCTCATTAGGCAAAACTTTTGATTTCAAAAGATCAACATCAGCTGAGCAAGACTATCGACTTTAGAAGCAAGTATATCAATTTTCCCAAGCTTTTCTTCAACGAGTTGTTAAAAGCAGTTTGTGTACTAATAAATTCTTTAAGCATGGCTTCAAGTCCAGGGGGTGAATTCCTATTATTGTTGTAAGAATTTCCATAAGAATTACCATAGCCGTTGCCATTATTATAAGGATATGGCCTATAGTTGTTACTAGAATTGTTCCGGTAAGCATTGTTGTTGAAATTATTATTTTTAATGAAGTTTACATCAACATGTTCTTCTTGTGCAACCAATGAAGCTAACGGAACATTATTAGGATCAATATTAGTCCTATCATTCACAAGCATAGACATAATAGCATCAACCTTATCATTCAAGGAAGAGGATTCTTCAACAGAATTTACCTTCTTACCTTGTGGAGCTCTTTCCGTGTGCCATTCGAGTAGTTGATCATCATATTATCAAGAAGCCTTGTTGCTTCACCAAGAGTGATGGACATAAAGGTACCTCCAGCAGCTGAATCCAATAAATTCCGTGAAGAAAAATTTAGTCCTGCATAGAAGGTTTGGATGATCATCCAAGTAGTCGAGTCCATGGGTTGGGCAATTTTTAACCGAGAGATTTCATTCTTTCCCAAGCTTGAGCAACATGTTCAGTATCTAATTGTTTAAAATTCATTATGCTACTCCTCAAAGATATAATTTTAGCAGGGGATAATATCTACCAATAAAAGCATCCTTGCATTTAGTCCATGAATCAATACTATTCTTAGGCGAGAGATAGCAACCAATCTTTAGCTCTTCCTCTTAATGAGAAAGGGAACAATTTTAGTTTAATAATATCACCATCTACATCTTTATATTTTTGCATTTCACATAGTTCAACAAAATTATTAAGATGGGCAGCAGCATCATCAGAACTAATTCCAGAAAATTGATCTTTCATAACAAGATTCGGTAAAGCAGGTTTAATTTCAAAGAATTCTGCTGTAGTAGCAGGTGGAGCAATAGGTGTGCATAAGAAATCATTATTATTTGTGGTTGTGAAGTCACACAACTTAGTATTTTCAGCGTTGGCCATTTTAGCAACAGTAAATAAAGCAAACTAGATAAAGTAAATGCAAGTAAACTAATTTTTTTGTGTTTTCGATATAGCAAACAAGATAGCAAATAAAGTAAAACTAGCAACTAATTTTTTTGTATTTTGATTTAGTGCAGCAAACAAAGTAGTAAATAAAACTAAGCAAGACAAAAACAAAGTAAAGAGATTGAGAAGTGGAGACTCCCCTTGCAGCGTGTCTTGATCTCCCGGCAACGGCGCCGAAATTTGCTTGATGCGCGTGGTTGACGTATTGTCTTTTCGTTCGACACGCGTCCGTTGGGAACCCCAAGAGGAAGGTGTGATGCGCACAGCGGCAAGTTTCCCTCAGTAAGAAACCAAGGTTTAATCGGACCAGTAGGAGTCAAGAAGCACGTTGAAGGTTGATGGCGGCGAGATGTAGTGCGGCGCAACACCAGGGATTCCGGCGCCAACGTGGAACCTGCACAACACAACCAAAGTACTTTGCCCCAACGAAACGGTGAGGTTGTCAATCTCACCGGCTTGCTGTAACAAAGGATTAACCGTATTGTGTGGAAGATGATTGTTTGCAGAGAAAACAGTAAAACAAGTATTGCAGTAGATTGTATTTCAGTAAAGAGAATTGGACCGGGGTCCACAGGTCACTAGAGGTGTCTCTCCCATAAGACGAACAGCATGTTGGGTGAACAAATTACAGTTGGGCAATTGACAAATAAAGAGAGCATGACAATGCACATACATATCATGATGAGTATAGTGAGATTTAATTGGGCATTACGACAAAGTACATAGACCGCCATCCAACTGCATCTATGCCTAAAAAGTCCACCTTCGAGGTTATCATCCGAACCCCCTCCAGGTATTAAGTTGCAAACAACGGACAATTGCATTAAGTATGGTGCGTAATGTAATCAACAACTACATCCTTAGACATAGCATCAATGTTTTATCCCTAGTGGCAACAAGCACAACACAACCTTAGAACTTTCGTCACTCGTCCCGGTGTCAATGCAGGCATGAACCCACTATCGAGCATAAGTACTCCCTCTTGGAGTTACAAGCATCTACTTGGCCAGAGCATCTACTAGTAACGGAGAGCATGCAAGATCATAAACAACACATAAGCATAACTTTGATAATCAACATAACAAGTATTCTCTATTCATCGGATCCCAACAAACGCAACATATAGAATTACGAGATAGATGATCTTGATCATGATAGGCAGCTCACAAGATCCGACAATGATAGCACAATGGGGAGAAGACAACCATCTAGCTACTGCTATGGACCCATAGTCCAGGGGTAGACTACTCACACATCACACCGGAGGCGACCATGGCGGCGTAGAGTCCTCCGGGGATGATTCCCCTCTCCGGCAGGGGTGCCGGAGGCGATCTCTGGATCCCCCGAGATGGGATCGGCGGCGACGGCGTCTCCGGAAGGTTTTCCGTATCGTGGCTCTCGATGCGGGGGTTTCGTCACGGAGGCTTTAAGTAGGCGGAAGGGCAAGTCAAGAGGCGGCACGGGGGCCCACACCATAGGCCGGCGCGGCCAGGGGTGGGGCCGCGCCGCCCTAGGGCTTGGCCACCCCGTGGCCCCTCTTCGTCTCGTCTTCGGACTTCTGGAAGCTTCGTGGAAAAATAGGCCCCTGGGCTTTGATTTCGTCCAATTCCGAGAATATTTCCTTACTAGGATTTCTGAAACCAAAAACAGCAGAAAACAGACAAGCGGCACTTCGGCATCTTGTTAATAGGTTAGTTCCAGAAAATGCACGAATATGACATAAAGTGTGCATAAAACATGTAGATAATCATCAATAATGTGGCATGGAACATAAGAAATTATCGATACGTCGGAGACGTATCATGGTGTTATTCTTCTAGTGGTGTCATGTGAACGTCGACTACATGACACTTCACCATTTATGGGCCTAGGGGAGTGCATCTTGTATTCGTTTGCTGATTGCGGGGTTGCCGGAGTGACAGAAACCTAAACCCCCGTTAGTATATCGATGCGGAGGGATAGCAGGATCTCGAGTTTAAGGTCGTGGTTAGATTTAGCTTAATTACTTTCTTGTAGTTGCGGATGCTTGCAAGGGGTATAATCACAAGTATGTATTATTCCTAGGAAGGACGGTGCATTAGCATAGGTTCACCCACACAACACTTATCAAAACAATGAAGATTAATCAGCTATATGAAGCGAAAGCACTAGACTAAATTCCCGTGTGTCCTCAAGAACGTTTGGTCATTATAAGTAAACAAACCGGCTTGTCCTTTGTGCTAAAAAGGATTGGGCCACTCGCTGCAATTATTTCTCTCGTATTTTACTTACTTGAACTTTATTCATCTGCTATACTAAAACCCCCTGAATACTTGTTTGTGAGCATTTACAGTGAATCCTTCATCGAAACTGCTTGTCAACACCTTCTGCTCCTCGTTGGGTTCGACACTCTTATTTATCGAAAGTACTACGATACACCCCTATACTTGTGGGTCATCACTGTCACATGATGAACATAGCACATGCATTCACTTTATCCTTAGTGAGGTAGGAAAAGAAAGGCAAAACACAAATAACTCTTGAACATATTGTCACTATCCAATCACTAAAACCTTGCTACTCCATCTAACACACACATCATCCCACACACGCTCTTGCATAGATGTTGGATCAGAACATAAACTTAAGAACGGGGTACATAATATGCATCTATATTTTTGAGAAACACAGTACAAACGTAGACGCTCACATACACGCGCATACAATCACCCCTATGACCGCACACCCTACCCCTATGAGCACCTCCGGAAGACTGAGCCGGCAGATTGGATCTTAAAATTGACAAAGTCACCACATGCGCCTCGCTGTCGACGGGAACGTCGCCTCCCACTGAATGAATATTCTGCCTTTATGAGACACATAGGTGTCAAACCTGGGGTTTGAACTCTGGTGGGCTGGGGGTATAACCACCCTCCTAACGACCCAACCTCAGGTTGATCTTAATATGCATATATCAATACATCTCATAATATAATAAGATCAGATCTTATAAAACAATATCATAGAACAAGGATTCACCACAAAGGTATAACAAATATGACCATAATCATGATAGGCAGCTCATATGGCACTAAGTACTATGAGGAACATGAGAGAAATAGATCAAGCTACTGACACAAACCCGTAGTCCAGAGGTGGACTACTCCCTCTTAGTCATGGTGATGATGATGAAGGCGTTGCAGAAGGTGGAGATCCCTCCGGCGGTGATCCCGGCGGAGTTTCCCCTTCCAATCTTCTCTGCAGCAGCCTCTGTTTTCGCGTTTCTGTGTTTGTACGGCACTCTCCTCTCGAGAACTCTTCAGGTCATATATATAGTCGTTTTTAGGGGAAAATACGTCGGTTCGTGAAAGAATCAGAACAAACGGGCGATCGACGACTGAAAGAGGGGGGTGGCGCTGCCTGACTTCCCGACCGCGCTGCTTGGCCTCTTTTAACCCTCAGACCTCTCCAAGTGAGCTTCCAGCCCATGCTGCTTCTCCCGATGAAAAAATGACGCTCCAAAAATCACATGTCAATTTAACTCCGTAGGATAATCCAAAGATTTTAAACCAAATAGTCTGATTTTAAAGTCAAAAGCTAAGCTCTCACAATGTTACTGGTACTTATTAAATTGTCGAATTCATTTAGCGGCGAGCATGTTTAGCTCTAAATTTTTATCATTACCTACAGAGTAGTGTTAACCAGGGAGGGCGGCCACTAAGTTTAATTTCTGAATCAGACGAAAAAATAATAAAAATAAGTCAGTAAAATTAAATAAATGAACAAGTAAATAAATAAGAAAGTAAGTGGGGACGAAAAAGAATTATCAAACCATATTCTTCCTTCCTCCGGACGACACTGAACGCAGCATTTGTTCGGACGAGCGGGAGAGGTTTTCAAAACGGAAACGGCCGTGACCAGGTCCGCGTGCAGAGTACGCGAGCAATTTACGCGGGCCCACCGCGAACCGCACCGCCACCGCACGCGATCCGTCTGCCGAGCACGCCGTACGCCGTACGCCACCGCACCAATGAGACATGCGGGCCACAGGGTTCCCGCGCAGGGAGGATCCGGACGCCACGCGACTATCCAACCGGGCTCTGGGTCGCCGCGCTATAAGCTTGGGCTGGCCCTCAGGTCCGCCCGCCGGTCAAGCAAGCAGGGACTCCCTACTCGAGTCGTCTTCCTCTCCTCCGCGGCGTCCACAGCACACGGCACAACCCGTCGGATCGCGCTTCGCGGGGGGTCGAGAGTAGGAGATGTCGGGCGTGACGGCGGACGAGGACAAGAAGCCCGCCGACGGCGGCGTCCACATCAACCTCAAGGTCAAGGGACAGGTCCGATCCTTATCTTTCCCCCATCGCTCTGCAAACTTACTAGTACTCTTTTGTCTCTTTGCGGCGGAGATTTTGGTTCCGGTGCTGGTAGTGCTGTGATACGATTTGGAGATTGAGATCGGTAGGATTAGGCTAGCACTGATTTGTATTGCTGATTAAAAGTTCGCAGCTTTCTGAGACGAGGCCTAGATTCATGTTGGCTGATTGCTGGGGTAGGCCCGATTTCCGTGTAGAGGTGCTGTATTTCTAATGTAGTTTGGTTTACTTTGATGGCTGGAATCACCAACAGGGTCGATATAAATTAGCGTCCTTGTTATCTCTGCTCCTGGCATCATAATAAATGTTCAGCTATCAGTAGCCTGTAAGCATGCCTAGATGTTCTTGTCAGGTTTCCCCGTTATGCTTCATCTGTGTGTGTTGCTGGTGGTGACTAATTGGTTGGCATAACTGATTATATGGGGCGATTCTTTATGTGCCCCCAATGTATTGTCTTGTTTCATTGTTCTTATTGTAGTGTGATCTTAAGATAAAAGGTCCCATAAACTTCCCCTGTTTAGACATCAAGCTTCAATGTGATGCATGCAGAGTGACTGCTATTTGTGTGCCTGGTTCTCAAAACACTTTTCCCCCTTTGCTTTGCAGGATGGCAACGAGGTTTTCTTCCGCATCAAGAGGTCCACACAGCTCAAGAAGCTGATGAACGCCTACTGCGACCGCCAGTCCGTGGATCTCAATTCCATCGCGTTTCTCTTCGACGGTCGTAGGCTCAGGGGTGATCAGACCCCTGATGAGGTATGTCGCTTTACTTTCCCTTCAAACTTAATCAACCATAGAACCTTTTAGCATTCCTTCAAAAAAAAAAGAAGAAGATTTGTGTTCTGTTCCTCATTCCCTGGTTTGTGAATTGTTTCAGCTTGAGATGGAGGAAGGCGACGAGATCGACGCGATGCTCCACCAGACTGGAGGGTGCCTGCGTTGTGCTTAGAAGGAGCTTGCCGCAGCCTCACTGTTCTGCATCTTGTGCTACCTTAGACTAGAGTAAAATGTAAGAAGTGAAAGAACTTGCAAAGCTCTGGTCTTGGACCAAAGCTGAGGGTGTTAGAGCTCCCCGCCTGGCTGCATTTGAGAACTGTTACTGTCGTCACTCCGACTATCCATCGCCTAATATATCCATCCTTGTTGTTGCCAGTTCAGTTATTTGCAAACTGTTTGGTTTCTCATAGCCTGGCCAAACAGTTTTAGATTGTTCTTTTCCTCGAGCCCGTGGTCCTTGTATCACCGAGATGTTCATTTCTGTTGCCCAGCCAATGATTTGTGCACATCGGTCAAGCGTCACAAAAAGAGTGCTTGTTCTCCACCCTAAACACTTGTTCGTATCAGTGCCAAAAATTGTTCGGCAACAAGCTAAGAGCATCTCAACAAGGACGTTGGCACTCGTTCCTGTCGTATTAGGAGGAGCTGCCCGCACCGGTGTTCCCAATACTAAGCACAAAAAAAGTTCAAGAACTGAATATAAACAGACTTGAAAATTTTCATTCAATTTAGGATTTTTTACAAAGTTTGAATGAAATTTAATTAAATCTAAACTAAATCCTAGATCTGGCTAAAGTCTAGGTGCTGTTTGCGCCACCGCCACCATCCTCTCTGCTGCCGGCCTAGAACAACGACGAGAAGCCGCTCCCGGTTCGCTGTCGACGTGGATGTTGAAGCTGCTTGGTTCGCTAGACACAACTTATCCCATTTCGTGAAAGTTCTACCGAAATGTCCCATTGATGATTTTTTTTTACCATGGTTTTGCCCCATTTAGCATTCAACACATGTTGTTGGATAAGTTCTACATGTTGGGTTGATGGGGCATGACAAAATATGTAAAGATTAGAGGGTTCTGTAGCCGATCATGTCGAGTCATCTCTTCACCATATGTTACATTCCTCTTCGTTGTTCTAATAATTTCGAGCCTCAACCATCACCTCGCACCTTGCCTAGTAGACTTGAATTAGAAAAAGAGGATTCACCTCGCACCTTGCCTAGCAGACTTGAATTAGAAAAAGAGTATTTAAAATTTTCAAGCAAGGTAATTCAAACAAGTTTTCAGTATATAGGATAATTAGTGTCAGGAATGCACAACACTAAATGTAAAGATGAAATTCACTAAAAAAAATGAGGGAAACGCACGTAAGGGCGCTTGTAAAAGATAGTATGATTCTTTTTGTTGCAAACATATCAATCCCATTAGCCCAACACCAACTATAATAAGATAGTGTTTGTGGGCCTTATCATGGGTGGAGATTTAAGGCTCCTCGTCTCCAGTGATTTTTGACGTTTTAAAAATCCAAAAAATCATATTTCTAAGTTTTAAAAGAAAATTTTTTTGGAAGCAAACTTGGACATAGTCAATGTTGTAACCTACAAGTTTGGAAAATATTAATGCATTTCCTTTTATATAGTGGGTTACAAAAAAATGAAAAATGTGTGGATCTAATTATGCATATTTGAAATATTCAAATTTACCGTGTTTGCCATTTTTGTGTTGTCCACAATACAAATAATTTCCGATTGAGATTTTTCATGCTTGCAGGTTACACAATTGATTGTATCCTGATTTAATTTAAGATTTTCTGAAGCTTTATAAGTATGTTTTTTGAATATTTAGAAATAAAAAGACCACTTGGCATTGGGAGGTAAAGACTTTTCGTTCTTTTTGGTTGTAAACATAGCAATGCCATTAGATTATCCCAACACCTCGTGTAGCAAGATAGTGTCCGTGGGTCCGGGGAAACTACACTTGTATGATGATTTACATGAAAGAAAAACCATCTATATTGAATACATGATTCAGAGAACCAAGGCATAGCCGGGATGGTGGGTATGGGTTGATGCATGCCTGCCCAGCCTGTGTTCGAGTCTCTGCACTCGTAACCCAGGTTGTACTCACTATAAAAACTGCCAAGAGCTTCTTCCTCTGTTAGACGTCATTTTTTTTAGAATACATGATTTAATGAACTCCGGTCAAATTTCTGGTGTATAATATAAATGGGCCACAAGTATATTTTCTTAAAGCTCCACGTAAGCAGAGTACTTTCACATACACTTTGATATAGTGTCCATCAAATATAGAAGAACTTGCAAAGTTAAAGTTTAAAAGGAGTTTGAATTTGAGTTTGGAATACGAAGCATACACGGGTGCATACGCGCTCCTCGTCTCTGTTTCACGGCAGTAAACCGGATAAGCAGCATAGAGGAGAGGGGAAGTCTCCATCCAAATACACACACCGTTTCAAGTTCAAATTTGAGTTCATCAAGAGAAGAAAGTTGGAATTTGAGTGTTGAATACGAACCAAACACGGCTGATCGTTTCTGTTTCACACAAGGCAGCAGGCAGGGGGAGGCGACACGGCAGCAAACCGGATAAGCAGAGCCCAAAAGGCACACGGGGGAGGTGGTGGGACCCACCCACGGTATCTGTTCGTTTCCGCGTGCGACTCACGCACGGCACGGCCCACGAGGAGGCGGATCCGGAGACCGAACCGTCCCGCGCGCGGCCCACTGCCCCACGCTCGATGACGGACGTGAGGCCCCGTTATCAAATCTAGCTCTGGGCAGCCGCCCTATAAGTTCCGCCGGGTCCGCCTCCCCTCCGCCGGCACAACTCAAGCGCGACAAACTCCACCCCAGTGCGATCGATCGCCGGGAAACCCTGCTTGCTCGAGGCGGCGCGCGCTGCAGATTCATCGTTCGTTCGCGAGCTAGCGAACGGTTAGGGAGATGTCGTCGGCGGGCGGGGAGGAGGACAAGAAGCCGGCCGGCGGCGACGGCGGCATCCACATCAACCTCAAGGTCAAGGGCCAGGTCTGCACCCCCTCCCTCCCCTTCTTCCCTAGCACAACCAAGGTTGCGCTTGCCCCGATCGCCACACCCTAGCCGTCCAATCAGTGTCTTGTGCCGTCGATTCGGCTAGGATTCTTTAGTTGGCCGGCCGCTGGCTGTTGTTCTAGGTTTCGATTACTACATGTTTCATACGCCTACCGGACGATAAGATTAAACTGCGAATAATGTTGGAAAAAATCAAGATTTCACCACTTCTCGCATCTCGACGCTGAATTCCTGTCAGAGGTAGACAATGGTGAACATTAGCAATACAAAGCACTGGAATCTGCGTGCTAGCGTAATGCTCTCGGTATAGTTTGCAGTATGATGCGCTTGTTGTGGCGGAAGTACATTTGGCAAATCATATGATCCTGTCTGTCAGTACAAGTTCTAATTGTCTGAGCTAGTTTTTGCCAGCTTAATGTGAATCGATTGTTCTCTCTGAGGTTCATATGAATCCAAACTTTGCTCATCTGAAATAACTTTTGCTGGATTTATTGGAAGTGCCCAAGCGGTAGTTCATTGTAGCTCTCTGTAGGTTGTGTTGCTTATGCATGTATTAGGTTATCGCAAGGTGGGATTTGTTGTTTAGCAAGTACGGTCCGATGTTTATGTTTTTATATCAATGTCATAAAGTCAAGCATAATTGTAAGTAACGCCGCGCTTTTACATCTTCGTTGTCAAATAGCAAGCCTATTAAATGCAGCGTGTGGTCGGGAAAATAGGTCTCATGTGAACAACTTTGTTATTGTGCACATATATATGGTACACCGTTAACTGGTCATAAATAAAAGAAAGTGATATGTCGTTTGTCACTGTTATTAGTAGTTGTGTAGCTTGAAGTCAGACGCAAATTGTGAGGAATTGTATTCATTTAACTATTCCGGTACTAGTTAGATAAATTCACGGCGCTTCTGTCACCTCTATATCTGCAGTGTTAGTTAAGGCACTGGTCAGTACTTGTTGTGACCAAGACTTCCAATCGAAATAGTGAGACTTTTGTTTCAACACAATACCTTATCAGTATGCATGTATATTTACTGATTTACCGGTGCAGATATATATTTACTGATATTGAAGTAGTATTCAGGAACTTATCTAGTGCTGGTAGTTACTGAGCCCTCCAAATCAAATAATGAGATTGTTTGGTTTGAGCGAAGTCTTACCAATATGCATCGATATTTGCTGATTTGTCCATGTGCATCTATATTTGCTGATACTGAAATAGTATTCAGGTACTCATCTAGTGCTGGTAGTGACCAGAGCCCTCTAAATGAAATAATGAGCTTGTTTGGTCTGAACTAAGTCTTACTAATATACTTGCTGATTTGTCAATGTGCTTGTATATTTACTGATTTTGTAGTAGTATTCAGAAACAGAGTTCTTGTAGCGACCTAGCCCTAAAAACAAAGTAATGAGATTGTATGGTTTGAACTAAGTACTATCAATATATATTTATATTTGCTGATTTATGAATATGAGTGCATATTTGTTCATCTTTAAGTAGTATTCCCCTCGTCTATAAAAATTGCCAAAGGTTTGTCCAAACTTAGATGTATCTGTACACAAAAAAATGTCTAGATACATCTGACTTTAGACAAACTTTTGACATCCTTTTATGGACAGAAGTAGTATTCAAGAACTGATTGAGTGCTTCTAATGACCAAAACCTCCAAATGAAATAGTGATATTGTATGTTTTGAACCAAGTCTTACCAATATTCATTTATTTTTGCTGATTAGTGCATATTTGCTTATATTTAAGGTAGTATTCAGAAACTGGTTGAGTGGTTGTAGTGACTAAACACGCCAAATGGAACAATGAGATGTATGGTTTGAATTAAGTCTTATGAATATACATTTATATTTTCTTATTTATCAATATGTGTGTATGTTTGCTGATTTTTAGGTAGTATTCAGGAACTGATTGAGTGTTCGTAGTCACCAAACTCTCCAAATGAAATAGTCAGATTGTTTGGTTTGAACAATCTCTTGTGAATATGCATGTGCATTTGCTGATTTATCAACAGGTGTTCGTATATTTAGTGATTTTAAATTATTCAGAAACAAAGAACATCATAGTGCTTTTTTTGTTGTATGTTTGTTGTAGTGGTACACTTTTAAAACACGCACTCTTATTAGTGATTGAGGTAATGTAGAAGACCCTTGCCCTAGGAATAGTACTGATTGTATGAACTGCTTTCAGTTTGTGAACTTTTTCTTGCTAACAGTTGTGAATTCACCAAGTTATTTTATATGTGTATTTAGTGATTTGCTTAGTTTATTACCTCAATGCCTAGTTTTACATATCTGACCAATTATCTGTAGGATGGCAATGAGGTGTTCTTTCGTATCAAGCGGTCCACCCAGCTAAAGAAGCTGATGAACGCCTACTGTGATCGCCAGTCTGTTGATATGAATGCCATTGCATTCCTGTTTGATGGCCGTAGGCTTCGTGCTGAGCAGACCCCTGATGAGGTATGCGCTATTATTTTCCTGCAAATTCCTGAACTAAAAACGCTGCACTATAACCGAGAGTCCCTATAACTTCTTGCATGTTTGCTGTTTCAGCTTGAGATGGAAGATGGTGACGAGATCGACGCCATGCTTCACCAGACTGGAGGCTGCCTGCCTCTAATTGCGTAAAGAAGATGCCGCAGCCTCTTCATTCTCGGCCTAGGAAGACTCTAATCTATCTTTAGAGCTTATGAATGGAAGTCTAAAAAGAACTTGTGAAGCTTTGGTCCTGTCCCTTAGCTGAAGGACATTAGGGAAGCTTTGTCTTTTTAGTAGTAAGATGATGAGTACTTGAGCCTGTCATGACTTGTTTATCCACCACCTAATATATCCATCCATTTATCCAATGTCTTCCAATCTGTTGGCTTTTTTTTGTCAATCAAAGCTTATTTGTTTTGTTTCGTGTTGCTTTGTTACCGTCCTGTCTGCCCTGAGGATGTTGGGCACATTGAGATGTAGCTGATTGAGCCCTTGGCTAGTCACTCAGTGTCCTGTTCCAGGCAAAGATCACACAGCGGTCGTGAAACTGCAATTCAGTGTAGTTATCTGTAAATCCTGCACAGCTTAAGAGCAGAAGAATTTGGTATGTGTATCACAGTGTACAAACTGTACACGGTGTCTCAGTATCCTGTTCCAGGCAAAGATTACACAGTGGTCGTGAAACTGCAGTTCAGTGCAATTAGCTGTAAATCCTGCAGCTTAAGAGCAGAGAATTGTGTATGTGGATCACACAGTGTACAAGGTTTCCATAACTTCAGGAATTGATCTGGTGAAGCAAGGTGCCCAAAGGGACACATTGGGTTCCCAAGATGGAGCTCATTCCCCCATATTTTTTTTTGGAATATAGCAGACAACTGCTTAAGTTCATTGCTAAAAGAACAGACTGGTCACCAAATGAAAAGAGAAAAGGGAGGAGGACCTTGTTCCAGTCTGTTGCTGCTTTGCAGGCCGCCTGGGGAAATCTCTCATGCGAGTCGTTTAAGAGTGAGCTTGGTTCTTCCTCCGCCTATGGCTGGACAACATATTAGCTGAGACCGTTTTGAATTGAACGATTTTCGTTTGTCCTTTGGAATCAGATAGATCATAGACGAGACCCCCGAAATTAATGGATTAAACTTTTGCTGTAGTTGGGATAATTATAACGTTGTATTTTTCAATAGGGTGTCCAAGGTGGGATCTCACTATTAATGTATTTTACCTTTTCTAGTTTTAAATTTTGTGTCAAAATTTACACTAGAAAAAACAAAATGTACTACAAGTGAGACTTAGTTGGGATCCCACTTGACATCCTATTTTTCAACAATTTCAGAAAACTACAAGTGTTGTACTAGTATTGCAATTTTTACACAACTTTTCAAGCTTTGGTCACATGCCATAGCTGAAGGACACCAGGGGAGGTCCAGGGGAGGTTTGTTTACTAAGATCCGTGTACTTTGGCTCCTGATGATTCACTCATACCTCGCTTACCATGCCCTAACATATCCATCCGTCCCATCATCCTCCCGTAACTCTCAATGATCTAACAAGATTGTTTTAGTTCATCGAAGCTTAAGTGCTTTATTTTGCTTTGGTGACCCTCTATTCTGCCTGTCCCGTCTACCTCGAGGATATGGAGATAGAGACTACTTATTTTGTGTTGTGTTTAAAGGGAAATTTCTAGATCTAGGTATTCCTGAGCCTGATATTATTTTGTCTGTGATTAATTTACATATATAATGTATCAACCCCTAAGTTATATATAGGTCGGGAGCAAAAGCTTCATTCAGTTTATTAGAAGCTTATTATTTTTTTGCCTAAGCTACATATTTTTAAAATTAGGTATAAAAAATGGCACGCATGAACATGCATGCATCCTTTATATACGAAAGTTTAATTTTGAATTTTTGGAGGCATAGAAATAAGTATTTTAGGCCATTTACCAGTTTTTGTGTTGTGTTGTGGAGCATCGGACTTTGCGTATTTTACTGCTAAGATTTGCTTTGACAATCTTGTGTTGTCAATAAGATCGAAGGGGATATTGGAATATTTTGGTTTTGCAGTGATGCGTGTTATGCTTGGGGAATCTCTAGCGGCTCCACCTATTTCGAACATGAGGTGTATTCATTTTAATTCGTTTGGGTCGGACAACAAGTATAAAAAGCTCTCTGGCTACATTTGCCCGTTTGGGTCAGGCTGGTATGTTTTCCCCCAACTTCACGAAATAGACCAATATGTTGTAAAGAGGCAATGGAAACCAAAAATATACCCAAAAATAGCTACTTCAGAAAATTAAGTAGTTTACGCAAATAGTGCCGAATTCATCAAAAAGGACGCAAGTTGCAACGTAAAATAGCCAAAATACGATAGAGATATAGATGTGAGATCACACATCTCGTTGGAGCATGATAGTTCGTTTCTTCTAAAACCAAATCTTTTATCCGGCTTCATGACAGCTTAAATCGGAGAGCATGATACAAGCAACTTGTCCAAAATCTTGTGAAACTTTATCATACGCATGCCATAGCTGAAGGACACCAGTGGGGTTTGTTTAGTAAGATATGTGTACTTTGGCTTCTGAAGCACTTATACCTCTACCTCGCTTATCCATCCGCTAACATATCCGTCCATCCCATCAACCTCTTGTTACTCCCAATGATCTAAACATGATTGTTTTAGTTCATCGAAGCTTCACGGAGATGGAGACGACTTGTTTCACTTTCGTGACCCACCTCTATTCGCTTTGTAACGTCGAGCACACGGAGATGGAGACGACTTGTTTTGTGTTGTGTTGAGGAGCATCGGACTTTGCGGTTTTACTGTTGAGATTTGCTATGAGAAGTTTGTTTTGTCGTTACCGTCCAAGAGGGTATTGAAATATTTCGGCTCTGTCGTGATGTCTGCTCTGTTTAGGTCTTTAGCCGGTAGTGTACTGGTGATGACTGTTAAGTCTGTATCGTTGCCTGTATGAAGGGAATCGTTGTAGTCTCTATCTGATGAAGTATGAGTCAGTGATTTTGACTTTGCCTACTTCCTGCTTTTGGTTGGTATGGCGAGCCTAGTTTTTCTCCTGTTGGACACTTGGACTATTGATGCGAAACAGTATACGATTATTATACTTGCAGCTTATGCCTGATCTGAATGTTGAAAACATTCGAGTAGCTAAAGCTTCCGAAGCTTCAAAATAAATAAAAAACACAATAATATGATAAGAATCCAAAACAGAGGGTTAAGAAAACACAATAATATCTTATACTTGGATTTTTTTGTTTCTCAGGAATAGGAAAAACATCGAATCCTAATAAACATGATTAAGATAAAACCACACATGAAAAGCAAATTATAGTTAGAATGCAATATGCCACTAAAGATAGCATTCTTGTTCTTGTTCTTAGTTGCATAAGAATTAAAAAAAAAGTCTACATACAACGTTTTCCCTTTCAAACCGAGATAATTTTTTCCTTTCTAAGAATCAACTTGTGGTTGGATGGTTAGGACAAGGCTCATCAGAGTTCTAACCCCAGGGCTGACACTTTGTTGTCTCATAAAGGGGAAATATTCGTTTAGTGAGAGGCGACATTCTCGTAGATATAGCGAGGCACATGTGGTGACTTCGGCAATCTTAGGATTGACCAGATCAGTTTCAGAGGTGCTCATTGGAAGGGTGTACATGTGTGCGTTCATATGGGTGAACGTATGTACATATTGGTAAGCGTCTACTTTTGTATAGTATTTTACAAAAGAAACTCCATGCTTTCCTCTACCCCATTCTTTTGAACCAAACAAATAAATAGTTTTAGCATGGGAAAGTTTCTTATTCCTACGATATTGCTCACTTTTCCGTTGAATGAAGGGCTCATTTGATTTGCAGAATAGGAAAATATAGAAATAGCGACCATGTAGTATTACGATGTCATGCCAATTCAATTTATGGGAAGAGAAATTCTCTTTGACTGTGGTGAAAGATTTTTCATGAGGTCTAACCTCATTCTATTTTCATATGAAATTTACACTATAAAATTCTTATAGGATTATTTCCTCTTGGATATGATCACATGAATGAAACACACGGCCTGTAAAGTAAAGATTTCATAGAATTTCAAGCCTACACAAATCTTTTGAAAATCCTGTAGATCAAAGAAGCCCTAAATAATGTGAGTAGCTAAAGGTTCAAAACTTTGTACGGTCACACTCAGAAACGACATTTCCTTTTGGCGCTCTTTAAATTTGAAATCATGAATATTTTTGCACAATTCTCCATACCAGTAGTTATTAACTATGTGTAGCCGGCGCGGGTCATGCACATCTCTTCTCCAGAGCTCGTAATCAAAATCGGCTACCAGTTTTTTGTGCGAAGGGTCGACCGTTTGGCATGGACCAACGTGGGCTTCACAAGGCCGCCACGGTGAAGACCTCTCAGGTGTGGTCGTTGTTCGATAAAGTCGGAGTCGCTACCTCGTGGAGGAGTGGTGACGATGACATCAGCGGACAACCTCGACGATGGACCTTGCTTTGGAGGTGTTTGCGCGGTTTGTGTTTGTAGCCAGGTTGGCAGGATGTGCCCTTAATACAGTCATTTCTTGACGGCCGGCGAGAGTAGTTGTGATGTTTTTTGCCTGGTTTTTCGCTAACAAATTGCTCAATATTTTCCTTAATTAACGAGACGAGCCAAAGTTTTTACCACCGTTTAAAAAAAGCTTCAACAGTTTGGAGGGTCACACCCAGAGACGACATGTCTTTTCTAGTGCTCTTTAAATTCGAGATCATGAATCATTTTGCACCCTTTTTGCTGTGCACAGTTTCCACACCAATATAGTTTCTCACGTCCTTCAATCTTGAGTGTAGAACTATCACTACGTCCAAGGCACGATGTGAGCTACCAGACGTGTCTTTGTCGATGGATAGGGTACGTCCAAAACAAAGTGTAAGCTAGTAACTACGTGTAGTCGCCTACTCACACGAATCACGAGGGGGAGTATAAACTACCGGTACACTGATGCAATGAGGCAGGTCGCGACGAGCATGCTGGTCCAAACTCTAACCGCCTTGCTCTTCACACAGATCTGCAGTTAGCGAGTAGATCAAGATCTAAATCTCACCGGACTGATCGCATCTACTGCAGAGTTCTCCGTCATGACCGCTGAGACGGGTCACTCGGGGTCACCGCTCGGGCTAGTCTTTTAAGATCAAGTATAATAAGGTTGAGTCAGCAGACTATAAGAATTAAAATATTGTTGTTTTGCTTAGGTGGATGAGAGAGAAGTGGAGAGAGAAGAGAGATGACTCTCACGCAGTAGTCGAGCTATTGACGCGTCTCTAAGACTTTGTGAGTATGTATGGTGTCACCTTTATATATAAAGTTATCAATCCTTAAAGTCAACTATTATATAAATTAGCTATAAGCTTAACTATAATTTTACCTATATCAATGACCCGGTTGTATTATTGAATCGCTTCTAACCAGACCCATAGTGACCCTGCTGGCATCGTCGCATAAATGAGCATATCCCAATTTGACGAATCAGAAGGCTGACATTCTCTGATTTTTTTTTTATCTCTTTCTGCCCTCCATGTGAAGTCTAGCATTTTCCCTGCTGGCCTGGCTTTCACCTTCAGTCACCGCTTAAATTTCTATACCTACCTACGCTTGTGGCTTTGGATAAGATACGGGAATCTACCCGACATGTGGGTCACAGCCAAGATTGTGTCCCAGGTGTCAATGGGCGAGGGAGCCTTCACTCAATATGCCACGAGTCACATGCAAGTCCTGTAGTTTATTGATCTCGCTGCGTCTACCGAGTTAATGCATTTATTGATCTTCATGTTATTTTCGCTGAACAATTACGCCAATAGATGTTGTATTTCACGCCATTACCAAGCACTCCCGGGAGCAGTTTTTCTCAACACGCAGACGGCTGATTGCAGCTCGGGAGCGTAAGCTCTCGGGAGCACATCCTTATCTTTTTTTTTTTCGAGAATACACCCTGGAAGGTGTATCAATCATATAGAAGAAGAGGCCAAGACAGCCGGTACAACGCCCAAAGGGCACCACGATACAAACACAACGCCATACGACTAACAACACAACCCGCACAAGCTAACCGGAAAGGACACGCCTTGCATCGTCCCCCGCCAAGAATGGCGAGGAGGCGAAGCACGAAGCTTCTAGACCGCGTCACAGCCGAAGAGGGAACTCTATGAGGTCGACCCCAACTCCAAGATGACCCAAGCCAACGCAACCGTCCACCCAAAAGCGCCTAAGGGTCGGCGAGAGAACGGCGGGACCGAACCTGCACCGCAGATGGCGACGACCAAGAAGTACCGGCGACGGTGTACATAGCGCCCCGAAGCTCCCGCTCTAGGCGGCGGCCGACAACGACTCCAGCAGGTGCACCGAGAGCTCCACGAACCACCTAGACGACGCCTCCAAGGAGGGGAACGACGCAGTTGCGCCGCCGCCGCCTGTTCCGATGACCGGAACTAGGGTTTCCCCTGGTAGTCGGGAAGGGGAAGCACTGACATAGCCATGACGACGCCTCCAAGAAGGTGACGGCGCCCACGGGCGTCGCCGTCGTCAGCAACATGCAAGGAGTTCTCCCGGCCCTACCGTCGACCCCAACTCCATCGGACACGCGCAGAAAGGAGCCGCCTTGGCCACACCACCGACGAGAGGCGAGCCATGGCCATCAGCCGAGCAGGATGTGATACGTATCCGACGTATCGATAATTTCTTATGTTACATGCCACATTATTGATGATATCTACATGTTTTATGCATACTTTATGTCATATTTATGCATTTTCCGGCACTAACCTATTAACGAGATGCCGAAGAGCCGCTTGTCGTTTTCTCGCTGTTTTTTGTTTCGTAAATCCTAGTAAGGAAATATTCTCGGAATTGGACGAAATCAACACCCAGGGGCCTATTTTGCCACGAAGCTTCCAGAAGACCGAAGAGAAGACGGAGTGGGGCCACGGGGCGCCGCCACACTAGGGCGGCGTGGCCCAGAGGGGGCCCGCGCGGCCCTAGCGTGTGGCCCCCCGTGACCCCTCCGAGGCTGCCCTTCCGCCTACAAATAGTCTTCGTCGCGGAACCCCCAGTACCGAGAGCCACGATACGGAAAACCTTCCAGAGACGCCGCCGCCGCCAATCCCATCTCGGGGGATTCAGGAGATCGCCTCCGGCACCCTGCCGGAGAGGGGAATCATCTCCCAGAGGACTCTTCACCGGCATGGTCGCCTTCGGAGTGATGAGTGAGTAGTTCACCCCTGGACTATGGGTCCATAGCAGTAGCTAGATGGTCGTCTTCTCCTCATGTGCTTCATTGTTGGATCTTGTGAGCTGCCTAACATGATCAAGATCATCTATCTGTAATGCTATATGTTGTGTTTGTCGGGATCCGATGGATAGAGAATACTATGTTATGTTGATTATCAATCTATTACCCATGTGTTGTTTATGATCTTGCATGCTCTCCGTTATTAGTAGAGGCTCGGCCAAGTTTTTGCTCTTAACTCCAAGAGGGAGTATTTATGCTCGATAGTGGGTTCATGCCTCCATTAAACTGGGACGAGTGACGTAAAGTTCTAAGGTTGTGGATGTGTCTGTTGCCACTAGGGATAAAACATTGATGCTATGTCCGAGGATGTAGTTATTAATTACATTACGCACCATACTTAATGCAATTGTCTGTTGTTTGCAACTTAATACTGGAAGGGGTTCGGATGATAACCTAAAGGTGGACTTTTTAGGCATCGATGCATGCTGGATAGCGGTCTATGTACTTTGTCGTAATGCCCAATTAAATCTCACAATACTCATCATATCATGTATGTGCATTGTCATTCCCTCTCTATTTGTCAATTGCTCGACTGTAATTTGTTCACCCAACATGCTATTTACCTTATGGGAGAGACACCTCTAGTGAACTGTGGACTCCGGTCCATTCTTTTACATTGAATACAATCTACTGCAATACTTGTTCTACTGTTTTCTGCAAACAATCATCATCCACACTATACATCTAATTCTTTGTTACAGCAAGCCGGTGAGATTGACAACCTCACCGGTTTCGTTGGGGCAAAGTACTTTGGTTGTGTTGTGCAGGTTCCACGTTGGCGCCGGAATCCCTGGTGTTGCGCCACACTACATCCCGCCGCCATCAACCTTCAACGTGCTTCTTGGCTCCTACTGGTTCGATAAACCTTGGTTTCTTACTGAGGGAAAACTTGCCGTTGTACGCATCACACCTTCCTCTTGGGGTTCCCAACGGACGCGTGATGTACGCGTATCAAGCATATTTTCTGGCGCCGTTGCCGGGGAGATCAAGATACGCTGCAAGGGGAGTCTCCACAATCCAATCTCTTTACTTTGTTTTTGTCTTGCTTTATTTTATTTACTTTCTTGTTTGTTGCATTATATCAAAACACAAAAAATTAGTTGCTAGCTTTACTTTATTTAATGTCTTGCACTCTATATCAAAAACACAAAAAAATTAGTTACTTGCATTTACTTTATCTAGTTTGCTTTATTTACTACTGCTAAAATGGGTACTCCTGAAAATACTAAGTTGTGTGACTTCACAACCACAAACAATAATGATTTCTTATGCACACCTATTGCTCCACTCGCTACTACAGCAGAATTCTTTGAAATTAAACCTGCTTTACCGAATCTTGTTATGAGAGAGCAATTTTCTCAGTGTTAGTTCCGATGATGCTGTTGCCCATCTCAATAATTTTGTTGAATTGTGTGAAATGCAAAAGTATAAAGATGTAGATGGTGATATTATAAAATTAAAATTGTTTCCTTTCTCATTAAGAGGAAGAGCTAAAGATTGGTTGCTATCTCTGCCTAGAAATAGTATTGATTCATGGACTAAATGCAAGGATGCTTTTATTGGTAGATATTATCCCCCTGCTAAAATTATATCTTTGAGAAGTAGCATAATGATTTTAAACAATTGGATAATGAGCATGTTGCACAAGCTTGGGAAAGAATGAAATCTTTGGTTAAAAATTGCCCAACCCATGGATCGACTACTTGGATGATCATCCAAACCTTTTATGCAGGATCGAACTTTTCTTCGCGGAACCTATTGGATTCAGCTGCTGGAGGTACCTTTATGTCCATCACTCTTGGTGAAGGAACAAAGCTCCTTGATAATATGATGATTAATTACTCTGAATGGCACACGGAAAGAGCTCCACAAGGTAAGAAGGTAAATTCTGTCGAAGAAACCTCTTCCTTGAGTGATAAGATTGATGCTATTATGTCTATGCTTATGAATGATATGACTAATGTTGATCCTAATAATGTTCCGTTAGCTTCATTGGTTGCCCAAGAAGAACATGTTGATGTAAACTACATTAAAAATAATAATTTCAACAACAATGCTTATCGGAACAATTCTAGTAATAACTATAGGCCATATCCTTATAATAATGGTAACGGTTATGGTAATTCTTATGGGAATTCTTACAACAATAATAGGAACACACCCCTGGACTTGAAGCTATGCTTAAAGAATTTATTAGTACACAAACTGCTTTTAACAAATATGTTGAGGAAAAACTCAATAAAATTGATATTCTTGCCTCTAAGGTTGATAGTCTTGCCTCTGATGTTGATCTTTTGAAATCGAAAGTTATGCCTAATAAGGATATTGAAAATAAAATTGTTACTACAGCAAATGCCATCCAAATTAGAATTAATGAGAATATAAGATTAATGGCTGAATTGCATGCTAGGTAGGAAAGAGAAGAAAATGAAAAACTAGCTAAAGAGAATAATGTAGCTAAAGTTTGGACTATTACCACCACTAGTAATATTAATGATTCACGTGTTGCTGCACCTCCTACTATCAATGGTAAAATAATTGGTGTTGGCAATGTTTCTACTCCTAATGCAAAGCCTGCAAAACTGCAAAAAACTGCTGGAGGTACCTTTATGTCCATCACTCTTGGTGAGACAACAAATCTTCTTGATAATATGATGATTAATTACTCTGAATGGCACACAGAAAGAGCTCCACAAGTTAAGAAGGTAAATTCTGTCGAAGAAACCTCTTCCTTGAGTGATAAGATTGATGCTATTATGTCTATGCTTGTGAATGATAGGACTAATGTTGATCCTAATAATGTTCCGTTAGCTTCATTGGTTGCCCAAGAAGAACATGTTGATGTAAACTACATTAAAAATAATAATTTCAACAATAATGCTTATCGGAACAATTCTAGTAATAACTATAGGCCATATCCTTATAATAATGATAATAGTTATGGTAATTATTATGGGAATTCTTACAACAATAATAGGAACACACCCCCTGGACTTTAAGCTATGCTTAAAGAATTTATTAGTACACAAACTGCTTTTAACAAATCTGTTGAGGAAAAGCTCAATAAAATTGATATTCTCGCTTCTAAGGTTGATAGTCTTGCCTCTGATGTTGATCTTTTGAAATCGAAAGTTATGCCTAATAAGGATATTGAAAATAAAATTGTTACTACAATAAATGCCATCCAAGTTAGAATTAATGAGAATATAAGATTGATGGCTGAATTGCATGCTAGGATGGAAAGAGAAGAAAATGAAAAACTAGCTAAAGAGAATAATGTAGCTAAAGTTTGGACTATTACCACCACTAGTAATGTTAATTATTCACATGTTGCTACACCTCCTACTATCAATGGTAAAATAATTGGTGTTGGCAATGTCACTACTCCTAGTGCAAAGCGTGCAAAATTACCTGAAACTGCTGAAACTGCCTGTGATAAAACTGCTGAAATTTTTTCCAACATTGGGGATGATGATCCCATTGCTTTAGATTATAATGGTTTGGATTTTGATGATTGCCACATCTCTGAAGTTATAAAGTTCTTACAAAAACTTGCTAAGAGTCCCAATGCTATTGCTATAAACTTGGCTTTCACAAAACATATTACGAATGCTCTCATAAAAGGTAGGGAAGAGAAACTAAAATTTGAAACTTCTATTCCTAGAAAGTTAGAAGATGGTTGGGAGCCCATCATTAAGATGAAGGTCAATGACTTAATGCTTTATGTGATCTTGGTGCAAGTATTTCCGTTATGTCTAAGAAAATTTATAATATGCTTGGCTTGCCACCATTGAAAAATTATTATTTGGATGTTAATCTTGCTGATCATTCTACAAAGAAACCTTTGGGGAGAGTTGATAATATTTGCATTACCGTTAACAATAACCTTGTCCCCGTTGATTTTTTTGTCTTGGATATTGAATGCAATGCATCTTGTCCCATTATATTGGGAAGACCTTTTCTTCGAACTGTTGGTGCTATCATTGATATGAAGGAAGGTAATATTAAATATCAATTTCCTCTCAAGAAAGGTATGGAACACTTCCCTAGAAAGAGAATGAAATTACCTTTTTATTCTATTATTAGAACAAGTTATGATGTTCATGCTTCATCTCTTGATAATACTTGATATACACTTTCTGCGCCTAGCTGAAAGGCGTTAAAGAAAAGCGCTTATGGGAGACAACCCATGTTTTTTACTACAGTACTTTATTTTATATTTGAGTCTTGGAAGTTGTTTACTACTGTAGCAACCTCTCCTTATCTTAGTTTTGTGCATTGTTGTGCCAAGTAAAGTCTTTGATAGTAAGGTTCATACTAGATTTGGATTACTGCGCAGAAACGATTTCTTTCTTGTCACGAATTTCGACCTGTCTCTCTGTAGGTAGCTCAGAAAAATATGCCAATTTACATGCGTGATCCTCAGATATGTACGCAACTTTCATTCAATTTGTGCATTTTCATTTGAGCAAGTCTGGTGCCACTTTAAAATTCGTCTTGACGAACTGTTCTGTTTTGACAGATTCTGCCTTTTATTTCGCATTGCCTCTTTTGCTATATTGGATGAATTTCTTTGATCCATTAATGTCCAGTAGCTTTGTGCAATGTCCAGAAGTGTTAAGAATGATTATGTCACCTCTGAACATGTAAATTTTTATTGTGCACTAACCCTCTAATGAGTTGTTTCGAGTTTGGTGTGGAGGAAGTTTTCAAGGATCAAGAGAGGGAGATGATACAATATGATCAAGGAGAGTGAAAGCTCTAAGCTTGGGGATGCCCCGATGGTTCACCCCTGCATATTTTAAGAAGACTCAAGCTTCTAAGCTTGGGGATGCCCAAGGCATCCCCTTCTTCATCGACAACATTATCAGGTTCCTCCCCTGAAACTATATTTTTATTCCATCACATCTTATGTGCTTTGCTTGGAGCGTCGGTTTGTTTTTGTTTTTTGTTTTTGTTTGAATAATGGATCCTAGCATTCATTGTGTGGGAGAGAGACACGCTCCGCTGTTGCATATGGACAAATATGTCCTTAGGCTTTACTCATAGTATTCATGGCGAAGGTTGAATCTTCTTCGTTAATTTGTTATATGGTTGGAATTGGGAAATACTACATGTAGTAATTCTAAAATGTCTTCAATAATTTGATACTTGGAAATTGTTGTGCTCATGTTTAAGCTCTTGCATCATATACTTTGCACCCACTAATGAAGAAATACATAGAGCTTGCTAAAATTTGGTTTGCATATTTGGTCTCTTTAAAGTCTAGATAATTTCTAGTATTGAGTTTTGAACAACAAGGAAGACGGTGTAGAGTCTTATAATGTTTACAATATGCCTTTTATGTGAGTTTTGCTGCACCGGTTCATCCTTGTGTTTGTTTCAAATAACCTTGCTAGCCTAAACCTTGTATCGAGAGGGAATACTTCTCATGCATCCAAAATCCTTGAGCCAACCACTATGCCATTTGTGTCCACCATACCTACCTACTACATGGTATTTCTCCGCCATTCCAAAGTAAATTGCTTGAGTGCTACCTTTAAAATTTCCATCATTCGCCTTTGCAATATATATCTCATGGGACAAATAGCTTAAAAACTATCGTGGTATTGAATATGTACTTATGCACTTTATCTCTTATTAAGTTGCTTGTTGTGCGATAACCATGTTCCTGGGGACGCCATCAACTTTTACCTTTGTTGAATATCATGTGAGTTGCTATGCATGTCCGTCTTGTCTGAAGTAAGGGAGATTTACCACTCATTTAATGGTTAGAGCATGCATATTGTTAGCGAAGAACATTGGGCCGCTAACTAAAGCCATGAATCATGGTGGAAGTTTCAGTTTTGGACATATATCCTCAATCTCATATGAGAACATTAATTGTTGCTACATGCTTATGCATTAAAGAGGAGTCCATTATCTGTTGTCTATGTTGTCCCGGTATGGATGTCTAAGTTGAGAATAATCAAAAGCGAGAAATCCAATGCGAACTTTCTCCTTAGACCTTTGTACAGGCGACATAGAGGTACCCCTTTGTGACACTTGGTTAAAACATGTGTATTGCGATGATAATCCTGGTGATCCAAGCTAATTAGGACAAGGTGCGGGCACTATTAGTATACTTTGCATGAGGCTTGCAACTTGTAAGATATAATTTACATGATACATATGCTTTATTACTACCGTTGACAAAATTGTTTCATGTTTTCAAAACCAAAGCTCTAGCACAAATATAACAATCGATGCTTTCCTCTTTGAAGGATCATTCTTTTACTTTTATGTTGAGTCAGTTCACCTATCTCTCTCCACCTCAAGAAACAAACACTTGTGTGAACTGTGCATTGATTCCTACATACTTGCATATTGCACTTGTTATATTACTTTACATTGACAATATTCATGAGATATACATGTTATAAGTTGAAAGCAACCGCTGAAACTTAATCTTCTTTTGTGTTGCTTCAATACCTTTACTTTGATTTATTGCTTTATGAGTTAACTCTTATGCAAGACTTATTGATGCTTGTCTTGAAGTACTATTCATGAAAAGTCTTTGCTTTATGATTCATTTGTTTACTCATGTCATTACCATTGTTTTGATCGCGGCATTCATTACATATGCTTACAATAGTATGATCAAGGTTATGATGGCATGTCACTCCAGAAATTATCTTTGTTATCGTTTACCTGCTCGGGCCGAGCAGGAA
The DNA here is from genome assembly GCF_022539505.1 of Lolium rigidum. Classification (NCBI taxonomy): domain Eukaryota; kingdom Viridiplantae; phylum Streptophyta; class Magnoliopsida; order Poales; family Poaceae; genus Lolium; species Lolium rigidum. The sequence goes on along the minus strand of NC_061513.1, from coordinate 46,046,760 downwards.
CTAAGCTTGGGGATGCTGATACGTCTCCGACGTATCGATAATTTCTTATGTTCCATGCCACATTATTGATGATATCTACATGTTTTATGCATACTTTATGTCATATTTATGCATTTTCCGGCACTAACCTATTAACGAGATGCCGAAGAGCCGATTCTTGTTTTACTGCTGTTTTTGGTTTCAGAAATCCTAGTAAGGAAATATTCTCGGAATTGGACGAAATCAACGCCCAGGGGCCTATTTTGCCACGAAGCTTCCAGAAGACCGAAGAGAAGACGAAGTGGGGCCACGGGGCGCCGCCACACTAGGGCGGCGCGGCCCAGGGGGGGCTCGCGCGGCCCTAGCGTGTGGGGCCCCCGTGACCCCTCCGAGGCTACCCTTCCGCCTACAAATTGTCTTCGTCGCGAAACCCCCAGTACCGAGAGCCACGATACGGAAAACCTTCCAGAGACGCCGCCGCCAATCCCATCTCGGGGGATTCGGGAGATCGCCTCCGGCACCCTGCCGGAGAGGGGAATCATCTCCCGGAGGACTCTTCACCGCCATGGTCGCCTCCGGAGTGATGAGTGAGTAGTTCACCCCTGGACTATGGGTCCATAGCAGTAGCTAGATGGTCGTCTTCTCCTCATGTGCTTCATTGTTGGATCTTGTGAGCTGCCTAACATGATCAAGATCATCTATCTGTAATGCTATATGTTGTGTTTGTCGGGATCCGATGGATAGAGAATACTATGTTATGTTGATTATCAATCTATTACCTATGTGTTGTTTATGATCTTGCATGCTCTCCGTTATTAGTAGAGACTCTGGCCAAGTTTTTGCTCTTAACTCCAAGAGGGAGTATTTATGCTCGATAGTGGGTTCATGCCTCCATTAAATCTGGGACGATGACGAGAAAGTTCTAAGGTTGTGGATGTGCTTGTTGCCACTAGAGATAAAACATTGATGCTATGTCCGAGGATGTAGTTATTGATTACATTACGCACCATACTTAATGCAATTGTCCGTTGTTTGCAACTTAATACTGGAAGGGGTTCGGATGATAACTCTGAAGGTGGACTTTTTAGGCATAGATGCACGCTGGATAGCGGTCTATGTACTTTGTCGTAATGCCCAATTAAATCTCACAATACTCATCATATCATGTATGTGCATTGTCATGCCCTCTCTATTTGTCAATTGCTCGACTATAATTTGTTCACCCAACATGCTATTTATCTTATGGGAGAGACACCTCTAGTGAACTGTGGACTCCGGTCCATTCTTTTATATTAAATACAATCTACTGCAATACTTGTTCTACTGTTTTCTGCAAACAATCATCATCCACACTATACATCTAATTCTTTGTTACAGCAAGTCGGTGAGATTGACAACCTCACTGTTTCGTTGGGGCAAAGTACTTTGGTTGTGTTGTGCAGGTTCCACGTTGGCGCCGGAATCCCTGGTGTTGCGCCGCACTACATCCCGCCGCCATCAACCTTCAACGTGCTTCTTGGCTCCTACTGGTTCGATAAACCTTGGTTTCTTACTGAGGGAAAACTTGCCGCTGTACGCATCACACCTTCCTCTTGGGGTTCCCAACGGACGCGTGCTGTACGCGTATCAGGATGCGCCGCCAATCGCCCCACCAACACCGAAGACGGAGCTAGGCGGTGGGGATCCCAGCCCACCGCCGCCTGGCCGGCCGCCGGCACCACCACGGTGCCCAGCAACCGACACCGAAGGCGCCACCGCGCTTGCCCACCACCATAGCCCAGATCCAGGCCCGCACAAGCCCATATGGGCTGGGCGGGGAAGGAGCTCTGCCATGGCAGCGGGGGCGCCCCCAACGCAGGGAGGTCGCGCTGCCACCTCAATCGATGCCATGGCGCGGTCGACGCCGAGCCCCACAGCGCCTCGCTGCCGAATGCCGCCGGAAACCACTCCACCGCCGCCAGAGAGGAGCAACCGCCACCACCACGCGAAGGAGAAGGCCCCCGCCGCCGCCGTCGCTGCTAGGGCTTCGCCCGGCAGGTCCTCCGGCGGTGGCGGAGGAGGAGGGGGCAGGGGGAGAGAGGCTCGAGCGCCTGGCGGCGGAGTCGCCCCCCGTGTCGCCCAGGGTGAGGCGACGCGGGGGTGTTTTTTTGGAGTGCACTCGCCCAGGGTGAGCACATCCTTATCATTGTATTCATATTATAGATGAGAAAAATGTTAGGAGCACATACTTCTGAGCTCTGTTTTGCATTTCCGCCACGTCTTTCTTTCTCTCAGTGAAAAGAAAAAAGTTAGACCAAAGACATTGCAACCCAATTTTATTCTGGAATTAAATACTCGTTTGTCTGCATATATGCATGGGCGGGCACACATGTACTCATGGATATTCAGCTGAATACCCATAAATTTTGGCAAAATCTTCAAATTATATGCTATACAACTGATTTAGATTAGTTTTTACGAAAACCTGACAAAGTTAAGCTCAAGCATGTGGACTCAAAGGTATTTGCATTCACGTGTTTCTATAGATATTTTGGTGACATGTTAATTCTGAATACCCATTATCAGAAGGCTGGGCCTGCCCAAGCATATATGTCGTTTCTGGCATATTAAATGAGAACTCAAAGGATGAGTATATTTCCTGTCTATTAAAGTAAAGGGGAATTTAACGCACCAAGATCGGACGCTGCCCCATAAAATAAATTGAGTCTTTTTCGGTGAAGACATGAATCTTTTTTTATGTGTTTTGACTAATGTACAAGATAACACTTCTCTGGCTGCAAACTTCCCTAGCGACGAACAAATGAGTAGTCGCCATAGGGTAGGTTGGGCATAGCTGGCAAAGTACATCATGTGGCCTCGTTTGCAAACCCGTCGAAAATTTAGGATTGTACCACCAAATGCTAGCTAGAATAATAACTTGAATTTGGCCATTAGGAACCTCGATTTGTGGCATATTCTTGTATATGGTCTAGAGTCATTGAGCAGAGTTGTCACACTTAGACTCCATGTGGGCCAACACAAGCAAGACATAGAGATCAAGAAAACTCCATAGACATGGTAAGGTAGATGATCAACAACGACCATCCAATAGGATTTTTTGCTTTGTGCCCTTTTTGAAAATACAACCATTAAAGGGAGTCGCAAGAATTTGATCAAATGCATTCCATTAGATCGCCAGGGCATGTACCGTAGTTTCGAATGTGATATTTGTAGTACACTCCCTCCTTTCCACATACACAAGGACAATTCAATATTGTACTAAGTCTATGTTTTCTTAGATTTGACAGTCTAGAACACCAAATGAATACATTAGGTACCGAGCTAACACTCGCAGATATCACTACATATAGACATTTGGTATTGATTTTTATTTAATTTCTGCCAGGGATATTCTTCTCTTAGAGTCAAAAAACTTTGCAACACAATTTTACTCTAAAATTGTATGCTCGTTAGCGAATGACACTTTCGATGCATTTAAGAATAATATAAAATATAAGTGTTTCTAGTGTAGTTGAGGATAAGTTAATGCACCAAAACCTTAGATCACTTATTAAAAGCAATGGCAACCACCAACTAGGTGAGTCTTTTTTTCGGGTCAGTTGCACGACATTACTCTTTCTGTATACATCTTGACAGATATCAAGATGAAGAGATCGAGAAAATCCATTGCTACCCTAGACTCAAAGTGAAAACGGTTATCCTGAATTGTCTAGTATGTTGTGTGAAGTACCTAGTATGTTTTACAACACATATGCTGAACTGAGCTGATGCATTCAATTCTTTGGTATAAATTTAAAATATATTTGTTTATATTTGTTCCTTGCGTTTGAACCTACAACCTTTTTACTTCATGATGGTTCCTGAAGGATATGCAACGCTCGAAAATATGAGATCGCTCCTGAAATGCAAAATTGGCAACTACATGGTAGGTGAGTATTTTCTGGGACAATTACACGATATTTACTCTTTCTATATGCATCCTAAAAAATCAGGATGGGGAGATCGAGAAAACCTCATAAGCTATACTAGGATCAAGGTCAAAGATGGTCTTGAATTGTCTAGCATGTTGTGTGAAATCATTAGTATGATATACAAGTTATCACACTGTTGAACTTTGTAACTAGGATCTAATTGCAATACTTATGTTGGGTATTCATCACATTATTCATCCAATTACATGACCCTATTTTCAATTGACATAAATGTTCATGATCAGAAAACCTTAATCATCTGTTGACCAATGGACTAGTTGACTAGGAACTTGTTTACATACCGCGTGTGTACTAGTGTTTCCGCTTAATACATTTATAGCATGATATGAAACTTATTATGAACATTAGTGATATGACAATAAAAACATCTTTATTATTTTCCTCTAGGACACATCTCCAACAACCAGAGCTTTGGTGGAGAATTATTTTTCTGATGCGGAATTTTGGTCCGGCTACACTCTGTGCATAGGTTCCTAGGCTGTGTATTGGTCGTAATAGTTTTGAATAAACCATGATTTTTATGCTTCAAATACAATTATTCCAAATTTACTCACATGATATTGGTCGAACATTTCATTACATAATATGGCATATATTGTGGTTAAGATGTCAATGTTCATAATAATGTATCCTTCCATGTATACAATTGTAGGGTTCGTTGCATAGAAAACAAAAAATTCTACCGCAAAGACGAAAAAAAACCAAGATTCAATCTATGGAAAATCCAAGATCTGATCTATGAGATCGGAGCAACGAGAAAGAAGAGAGACTAACCCTCGAAGATCCAAATCCTTAACGAGATTAGATCTCGTGGTTGATGTAGACGATCGTTCCGGTGCTGCAATCCGGCAGCACTTCCGTACTCGGTTACACGTACAGTGTCGACGACGCCCTTCCTCTCCCCGTTCCAGCGGGCAGCGGAGGTGGTAGATCCCCTCGGAATCCCAGCAGCACGATGGCGTGGTGGTGTTGGTGGAGGATAAGATCCTGCAGGGCTTCGCCAAGCCGGTGCAGGAATTGTGAAGAGGAGGAGAGGTGGCGGCTAGGGTTGGAGGGAAGGGTGGTATGCCCCCTGCCCCCTCCCTTCTTTATATAGGGGGAGGGCCGGCCAGGGTTGCCTTGGCCCCTACTCCAAGCCCTAGGGCCGGCGCACCAAGAGGGAGGGGGAACTTACCCCCATGTCTTCCCCCTGTTAGGGTTTCTCCAAAGCCCTAGGGGTTGGCCGGCCTAGGCCTTGAGGCTGTGGTGCGCCTGGCCCATTAGGGATGGGCTGCACCCCATTGGCTCATGTGGCCCCTCCTAGGCTTGTGGGCCCATAGGTGTCCCCTCCGGAACCTTCTAGAAGCTTCCCGGTCTTCCACCAAAAAATTCCTGAACTTTTTCGAACCCCGAAAAATAACTTTCCTTATATGAACCCTATTCTCCGCACCATTCCGGACCTCCTCATGATGTCCTGGATCCCATCCGAGACTTTGAAAAATATTCAATCTTCATATAATATTCCATATCTACTATACGACATCGAACTTTATGAAGACTTGATCGAGACTCCTCTCCGATCAATAACCAATAGCGGGACCTGGAGATCCATAATGGCTCCCACATATTTAATGATAACTTAGTGATCGAATGAACCATTAACATATGATACCGATTCCCTTTGTCGCGCGATACTTTACTTATCCGAGGTCTGATCATCGGTATCTCCATACCTAGTTCAACCTCGTTACCGACTGATGACCCACAAGTATAGGTGGTGTATCGTAGTATCTTCAATAAGTAAGAATGTCGATCCCAACGAGGAGCAGAAGGTGTTGACAAGCAGTTTCGATGAAGGGTTCACTGTAAATGCTCACAGACAAGTATTCAGGGGGTTTTGATGTAACAGATGAATAAAGTACAAGTGAGTAAAATGCGAGAGAAATAATTGCAGCGAGTGGCCCAATCCTTTTTAGCACAAAGGACAAGCCGGTTTGTTTACTTATAATGACCAAACGTTCTCGAGGACACATGGGATTTTAGTCTAGTGTTTTCGCTACATACAGCTGATTAATCTTCATTGTTTTGATAAGTGTTGTGTGGGTGAACCTATGCTAATGTACCGCCCTTCCTAGGACTAATACATACTTGTGATTATACCCCTTGCAAGCATCCGAAACTACAAGAAAGTAATTAAGATAAATCTAACCAGAACCTTAAACTCTGAGACCCTGCGATCCCTCCTGCATCGATATACCAACGGGGGTTTAGGTTTCTGTCACTCCGGCAACCCCGCAATTGGCAAACGAATACAAGATGCATTCCCCTAGGCCCATAAAGGTGAAGTGTCGTGTAGTCGACGTTCACACGACACCACTAGAAGAATAACACCACAACTTAAATATCATAACATTGAATATTACTCAACCATAGTTCACTACTAACATTTAGACTTCACCCATGTCCTCAAGAACTAAACGAACTACTCACGAGACATCATATGGAACATGATCAGAGGTGATATGATGATGAATAACAATCTGAACATAGACCTTGGTTCAATGGTTTCACTCAATAGCATCAACAACAAGTAGAAATCAGTATCGGGAGAGTTTCCCCTATCAAACAATCAAGATCAAACCCAAATTGCTACAGCGGTGACGATGTCCAGCGGTGGAGATGGTGGTGATGATGGTGGAGATGATGATGATGGTGATGGAGATGATGTCCAGCTCGATGGTGGTGACGATGGCGTCGATTTCCCCCTCCGGGAGGGAATTTCCCCGGCGGATTCCTGCCCGCCGGAGAGCTCTTTTCTCGCTGGTGTTCTCCGCCCCGCAGAGGCGGTTGTAACCCTTCGTGAGGATTCCTCTGTGGCTTAGGTCTTCGGGACGAAGGGTTTCGCGAAGAAAAGGAGGCGAAAGAGGCCGAGGGGGCTCCACACCACATGGTGGCGCGGCCGGGCCATGGGCCGCGCCACCCTATGGTGTGGGCCCACCCCGGGTCCAGCTGGCTCCCCCTTCCGGCTTCCTCCGTCATCCGGAAAAATAGGATTTTTGGTAAAACTTCCTTCCACCAGTTGATCTTCCGAAATATTGCATCCTGACGGTTCTTTTTCCAGCAGAATCCTGGCTCCGGTGCTCGATCCCCAAATAATCATGAAACATGCAAAATAGATGAAATAACATAAGTATTGTGTCCCAATATGAAATATATCAATGAATAACAGCAAATTATGATATAAAATAGTGATGCAAATTGGACGTATCTACTCCCCCCAAGCTTAGACTTCGCTTGTCCCCAAGCGAAACTGAACTCAGTAAACAGGACCACATGTTTATGGAGTGAAGAGTCGATAAATAAAATACGGACAAGAAGCATCATATTCATTCACACAAGACATTATAGTAAACAATTTCCTCATATAACTCAGCTTGAAACAAGTATAAGGTAACCACAAATAAAGGTGCATAAGAGATCATAATTGGTGATGGCAAACTTTGTTCTTGGCCAGAGAACATTTAACAGATTATACTTATCTATTGAGCAGCGCTCTCATATTAAAACTTATGGTAAACTTGCGTACTCAATCATATTAATCATTGATGACTTTCAAAGCTATATTCATTCAGGTAAAACTTGTACTAAACAAGAAAGAGTAAAGACATGATGAAGCAAATCACAATATAATAGTTTGATCACAACAACTCAAATGCTTGCTTGAGATGGAGGGAAATAGGTTTACCGACTCAACATAAAGTAAAAGACAGGCCCTTCGCGAGAGGAAGCAGGGATTAAATCATGTGCTAGAGCTTTTTCAGTTTTGAAATCATATAAAGAGAATAAAAGTAAAGATTTAAGAGGTGTTTGTTGTTGTCAACGACTGGTAGCGGGTACTCTAACCCCCTTGCCAAACAGACCTCCAAAGAGCGGCTCCCATGAAGGATGTTATCTCTACCAGCAAGGTAGATCATCCCCCTTCTCTTTTGTTTACACATGTACTTTAGTTTATTTAAGGATGACACTCCTCCCAACCTTTGCTTACACAAGCCATGGCTAACCGAACCCTCGGGTGCCTTCCAACAATCTCATACCATGGAGGAGTGTCTATTGCAAAATTAAGTTGCTTACTGATGAATCAGGGCAAAACATGTGAAGAGAATTATTAATGAAAGTTGATTAATTGGGGCTGGGAACCCCGTTGCCGGCTCTTATTGCAAAATTATAGGATAAGTGGATGCAGCCACTAGTCCTTTAGTGGAGGCTGCCTAACAAGACTGAAAGATAAAACACCACATACTTCCTCATGAGCTATAAAACATTGACACAAATAAGAAGTAATAAGTTTTGAATTGTTTAAAGGTAGCACATGAAGTATTTACTTGGAATGGCAGAAAATACCATGCAGTAGGTAGATATGGTGGACACAAATGGCATAGGTTTGGGTTCGAGGTTTGGATGCACGAGAAGTATTCCCTCTCAGTACAAGTCTTTGGCTAGCAAGGTTAATTAGCAAGCATAGGAGTTGAGGGAAACAAACAAATATACATGTGATAGAACCAATCATGCATCTTACTTGTAAGCACAAACAGTTTTAACTCTAGAATACTAAGCAAAGAACTGATAAGAAAGATAATAACATCTTCTACATGTATTTCCTCTATTCTTCTTGAACTCAAAGTGTTGTTGCTATTGACCATTGCTAAGTTTGCCAAAACCAAATAGATTTACTCAATACTCCCAAAGTGGTACCAATACTAAAATCAAGATCAATCATATAGTAGAAATTGCAAACTAAAATAAGGTGTGCAATATGTAAACGATAAGACTTCTCATTAATATTCCATAATGATAACTCACACCAAGGGATACATAGACAAACTAAAGGAGAGATACTTCCACACTGCAACCCATCTCATACGATAACTTCCCTACTCATGATATGACACTACTTGATAGTAAAAAGTAAAAGGTAATGATAATGTGATACCGCGACACTCCCCCAAGCTTGGAACAAACCAAGGGGATGCCAATACCGATGATGAATTACTCCTTTGGCGATGGTGGTGATGAATTACCGTCTTCAGACTTCCAAGATAGAGGCTCTCCATCAACAAATGACATCTTGGTCTCGGGAATCCTGAAACTAGCATCACGACTTATATGTTTAAACCTGTTTTCATACTCACAGTTCTGATTATGAATGTCATAGAGTTGAGCTTGGAGTTGTTGGTGGTGTCGTGAAGTGAGAGGATGTCGCCCCATAGCTTTGCGTTCTTCTCGTGTTC
>NC_061513.1:45981212-46037422 GCF_022539505.1 Lolium rigidum | reverse complement strand
TTCTATGGGGAACGGAATATCAAAATGATGAGGTTCTACATTATGAAAAGCTAGTAAACGGGAAGCGATGAGGCCTCCACACATTCCACCTTTCTCACGGTTAGTAGCAAGTCTATAAGCTATTAATGCCCCCAAATTATAAGACCTACTATTTTGCAGTGCTTGCAGCTAGAAAAGCCAAATCCGGGATAGAAAGTTTACCACCAATCCTTTTAGCGAGAACGCATTTGGTAATAAAATAAGCAAAGTAGCGGATAGCCGGGAGTTGAATACTAGTGATTTTACCACTTTCACCTGAGAAACTCCTTCCATCGCAAATCATCTTGTAAAGATCCGAGAGTTCTTGCGGCGATCCCCTTATCTTCTCGCACGACCCCCATTGCGGTATTCTAATTGCTTGCACAAAAAGCACTAAATGGCAAGTTGACAGTTTTATTGTAAATTTTATACTGGACCGTGGGGTTAGATCGCGACCAATTAAACTTGAAGTCCTGCACAAAAGCCATAGTTAATTTTACATATTGTCTTGGCTCTCCTTCAACAAAGTTACTCAGCCCTGCACGAGAAATTAGAGTTTGAACATCTTCAAATATCCCCGCGCTTCTCATGAAATCCGCGCACGGGTAGTAAGAGGGGTATACTCCCTCTTCACGATTGACTACCATAACTTGTTGGACTTCCAACTCTTGCTGGTTCAAGTGATATCTATTCCATTCCATTTTCTGAAATTTCAACAACCAACATAAAAAATTTGATTTGGTGACATAAAATTGAGGGAAACTACCATAAGAACTTGCTAGAGTACTAATCATGCATCAAAACTAATTTCTACCAATTAGAACAAGCATGCAAGCTCACCAAACATGTTACCTACAGCAGCAAAATATTCAAGATATACTCAACCAAACAAAATTCTACTTGGATGGGTGGAGGAGTCACATACCGAAGAGCAAATGTGCCAAATTTCGGACAGAAATCTGGGCTGAGCAAAGAGATCGAGAAATGCTGGAGCTCTGGAGCAAAAACGCGAGAGAGATGAACTTGGTACGAGTTTTTTCGGGAGAGAGAGTGTTCTGGGCGAAAGAGATGACGAAGTGGGGCAGAGGGGAGCCCACACCACATGGTGGCGCGGCCACCTCCTTGGCCGCGCCGGCCAGTGGTGTGGCGCCCTCTGGTGCCCCACAGGCCATCCTCTGGTGCTCCCAGGTGCCTCGTCGAAAAATAGGACCAACGGTATAATTTTCGCGAATTTTTGAAAACTTCGAAAAATGCACATTTTCTGGGTATTAAGTTTATTATTACTGGCCAGGAAAATTTTTAAAATCTTCAAATAACTAAAGAACTTTGCAAATTAAAAATGCTACAGCAACTAGAGCAAGTGGAGAAAGAAAGAGATGTTGTTTACCTCCTCTATGCATATAAAAGGTATTTGTTAACAAGGTTGATCAAGTCTTGCCACCAAATAAATTTTACATAGCATATGAAGAAATAAACCTCAAATCAATCATGTTACCTTGAATTGTATTGATATGGATCCAATAACAAGAGTTTGATATTCTTCTTTAGGCTCATATATAGGACAATCGATAGTTCCCACTTTGATAGTTCTCACATGAGAGATAGTATTAACTCCGCACGCTTTTTCAATCCTCTTGGGGAAATAGACGGTGTGTTCCCTATCATCAACATTGAAAGTAACCTTTCCTTTGTTGCAATCAATAACAGCCCCTGCGGTGTTAAGAAAAGGTCTCCCAAGAATAATAGACATATTATCATCTTCGAGGCATTTCCAACACAACAAAATCAGTTAATATCAAGCGGTTAGTAGTAACTTGAACAGGAACATTCTCACATATACCAACAGGAATAGCAGTAGATTTATCAGCCATTTGCAAAGATATATCGGTAGGTATCAACTTATCTAAGTAAAGCCTCTTATAAAGAGAAAAAGGCATAACACTAACACCGGCTCCCAAGTCACATAGAGCAGTTTTAACATAATTATTCTTAATAGAACAAGGAATAGTAGGTATACCGGGTCGCCCAACTTCTTTGGAATTTTGCCATTGAAAGAGTAATTAGCAAGCATAGTGGAAATTTCCTCATTGGGGATTTTCCTTTTGTTAGTAACAATATCTTTCATATACTTTGAATAAGGTGGCAATTTAATAGCATCAGTCAAAGGGATTTGCAAGAATAAAGGTTTCATCCAATCACAAAATTTATTATAATGTTCCTCTTCCTTTGATTTCAGTTTCTTAGCAGGAAAAGGCATTGGCTTTTGCACCCAAGGTTCTCTTTCATTACCATGTTTCTCAGTAATAAAATCTTCTTTAGTATACTTTTTATTTTTAGCATGCTTTTCAGGTTCCTTTTCAACCTCTTCTTTATCGGGAGTATCATTCTTATCATTATCTTCATTATTATCATGTTCATTGCCACTTTCGGTTTCAGCATCGAAATAGAAATACTATTAGGATCATTAACAGGTTCGAGAGGATTCTACAACATTTTTATGTTTCTTCTTCTTTTTCTTCTTAGAATGAGCACTAGGTTCAATGCGTTGAGAATCTTGTTCAATTCTTTTGGGATGCCCTTCGGGATATAGAGGATCCTGGGTAGAGACACCACCTCTAGTTGTTACTTCATAAGCATGTTTCTCTTTAGATTTATTCCCTAACAAGTCATTTTGCACTTTAGTGAGTTGATCAATTTGAGTTTGAATCATTTGAAAATGTTTAACAAGCATCTTAACATCATTGGAGGTTCTCTCCATAATATCATGCAATTGACTAATAGCTTGAGAATTTTCCATTAGATGATTCTCTACTCTCATATTAAAATTTTCTTGCTTAACAATATAATTATCAAACTCATCTAAGCATTGCGCAGGAGGTTTTGAATATGGAATATCTTCCCTAGTAAAGCGTTGAAGGGAATTTACCTCAATCATGGATGAAGGGGGAATTATCTCACATATATCTTCTATTGGAGGTAGATTCTTCACATCTTCAGATTTAATACCTTTCTCCTTGAGAGACTTCTTGGCTTCCCTCATATCTTCATCATTCAATTTAATTAAACCCCTCTTCTTCACTATTGGCGTTGGAGTTGGTTCGGGCGTATTCCAATCATCATAATTCCGGCCTATTTTAGCCAATAATTCTTCGAGCGTCGTCCGGAGTTCTTTTCCTGAAAACACAACCAGCACAACTATCCAGGTATGCCCTAGAATCAATGGTTAGTCCACTATAAAATATATCAAGTAATTCATGCTTTTCTAAATCATGGTCGAGGCAAAGCTCTAATAAGAGAGCAAAATCTTGCCCAAGCCTCGGGCAATTTCTCTTCATCTCCACGATCAAAACTATAAACTCTTTGCAAAGCGAGCATGTTGAGCACTAGCGAGGAAAATATTTCCGAAAGAAAACAGCAAGCAATTCTTTTGGACTTTTAATAGAACTAGGTGGCAAATTATTATACCAAGTTTTAGCGTCATCTTTCAATGAGAATGGAAATATTTTAGCAACAAAGTAAGTACGCTTCTTAACATCATCAGAAAACAAGCTACTCAAGGTAGATAACTCAGTCATGTGTTCAACAGCACTTTCTTTTTCAGTACCACAAAAAGGTGTTTTCTCAACAATAGCTATATGAGATAGATCAAGAGAAAAGTCATAATCTTTATCCCTAATGTTTATAGGAGATGTGGCAAATTTAGGACCAGGAGACAGTTTATATCTAACGAGTGTGTTACTGCAAGCAACTTTTTAATTTTTCTTGCATCGGTAGTAGCATGACATTTTTCAATAAAATCATCATCAAGCTCCACATAATCTTCATCAAGATCATCACTAGAGTATTCAAGTTCAGGTGAATTAACGAGTGTAGTAACATCGGGAATTTCAGCATTTTCAATTTGTCTAGACCTAGCAATGGAAGCATCTAGAAAAGTTCCCAATGAACCACTATCATCAAGCACGAGCAGAAATATTATCGGTATTATGAGAGTGTTCAGATTCAGCGAGATGTACCCGCATGCGAAGCATGTGGCGGTGAAACAAGTTTATCAATCACGAGATGGTGAATCAAGTGTAGCGGAGGTACTCGGAATTGTACCTTTTCTTGTAGTGGATGGTAATATGGCGATCTTAGTATCGCGAGGTTTACCCATGATGGAGAATTTGCAGCGAACAATATCAATCCAAGTGAACTTCCAAATAAAGCTATGCTCCCCGGCAACGGCGCCGAGAAAATAGTCTTGATGACCCACAAGTATAGGGGATCGCAACGGTCTTCGAGGGAAGTATTACCCAATTTATTGATTCGACACAAGGGGAGACAAAGAATACTTGGAAGCCTTAACAACGGAGTTGTCAATTCGGTCGCACTGGAAACAGACTTGCTCGCAAGAGTTTATCGATAGTAACGAGTTTTATAGCAGTAGCAGTAGTGAAATAACAGCAAAGACAGCAGTAGTGATTTTAGTAAACAGCACGATTAAAATACTGTAGGCACGGGGACGGATGACGGGCGTTGCATGGATGAGAGAAACTCATGTAACAATCATAGCAGGGCATTTGCGAGATAATAATAAAACGGTGTCCAAGTACTAATCAATCAATAGGCATGTGTTCCAATTATAGTCGTACGTGCTCGCAATGAGAAACTTGCACAACATCTTCTGTCCTACCGGCCGGTGGCGGCCGGGCCTCAAGGGAAACTACTTGGATATTAAGGTACTCCTTTTAATAGAGTACCGGAGCAAAGCATTAACACTCCGTGAACACATGTGATCCTCACATCACTACCATTCCCTCCGGTTGTCCCGATTTACTGTCACTTCGGGGCCATTGGTTCCGGACAGCGACATGTGTATACAACTTATAGGTAAGACCATAAACAATGAATATCATGATGAAACAATAACATGTTCAGATCTGAGATCATGGCACTCGGGCCCTAGTGACAAGCATTAAGCATAACAAGTTGCAACAATATCATAAAAGTACCATCTACGGACACTAGGCACTATGCCCTAACAATCTTATGCTATTACATGACCAATCTCATCCAATCCCTACCATCCCCTTCGGCCTACAGCGGGGGAATTACTCACACATGGATGGGGGAAACATGGCTGGTTGATGGAGAGGCGTTGGCGGTGATGGCGGTGATGATCTCCTCCAATTCCCCGTCCCGGCGGAGTGCCAAAACGGAGACTTCTGACTCCCGCGACGGAGTTTCGCGATGTGGCGGCGTTCTGGAGGGTTTTTGGCGACTTCGACTTCTCTCCAGGCGTTTTTAGGTCGAGGCGAATAAGTAGTCCGAAGGAGGGCGTCGGAGGCCGGCCGAGGGGGCCACACCACCTGGCCGCGCGGGCCCCCCTGGGCCGCGCCGCACGGTGGTGTGGGGCCCTCGGGCCTCCACTTCAATTGCCCTTACGGCTCCGTTAGTTTCCTGGGAAAATAGGGCCTTCGCATAAATTCCGAGGTTTTTCCCGAAAGTTGGATTTCTGCACAAAAACGAGACACCAGAGCAGTTCTGCTGAAAACAGCGTTAGTCCGTGTTAGTTGCATCCAAAATACACAAATTAGAGGCCAAACAATAGCAAAAGTGTTCGGGAAAGTAGATACGTTTTGGACGTATCAAGCATGCAAGATCATAAACAACACATGTATAATAACTTGATAATTAACATGACATAGTATTCTCTATCCATCGGATCCCGACAAACACAACATATAGAATTACAGATAGATGATCTTGATCATGTTAGGCAGCTCACAAGATCTAACAATGAAGCATAATGAGGAGAAGACAACCATCTAGCTACTGCTATGGACCCATAGTCCGAGGGTGAACTACTCACTCATCACTCCGGAGGCGACCATGGCGGTGTAGAGTCCTCCGGGAGATGATTCCCCTCTCCGGCAGGGTGCCGGAGGTGATCTCCTGGATCCCCCGAGATGGGATCGGCGGCGACGGCGTCTCAGTAAGGTTTTCCGTATCGTGGCTCTCGGCATCGGGGGTTTCGTCACGGAGGCTTTAAGTAGGCGGAAGGGCAAGTCAATAGGCGGCACGGGGGCCCACACCATAGGCCGGCGCGGCCGGGGTGGGGCCGCGCCGCCTAGGGTTTGGCCACCCCGTGGCCCCTCTTCGTCTCGTCTTCGGACTTCGGAAGCTTCGTGGAAAAATAGGCCCCTGGGCTTTGATTTCGTCCAATTCCGAGAATATTTCGTTACTAGGATTTACGAAACCAAAAACAGCAGAAAACAGCAATCGGCACTTCGGCATCTTGTTAATAGGTTAGTTCCGAGAAAATGCACGAATATGACATAAAGTGTGCATAAAACATGTAGGTATCATCAATAATATGGCATAGAACATAAGAAATTATCGATACGTCGGAGACGTATCAAGCATCCCCAAGCTTAGTTACTGCTCGTCCCGAGCGAGGTAAAACGATAACAAAGATAATTTCTGAAGTGATATGCCATCATAACCTTGATCATACTATTTGTAAACATATGTAGTGGATGCAGCGATCAAAACAATGGTGATGACATGAGTAAACAAGTGAATCATATAGCAAAGACTTTTCATGAATAGTACTTCAAGACAAGCATCAATAAGTCTTGCATAAGAGTTAACTCATAAAGCAATAAATCAAAGTAAAGGTATTGAAGCAACACAAAGGAAGATTAAGTTTCAGCGGTTGCTTTCAACTTGTAACATGTATATCTCATGGACAATAGTCAACATAGAGCAATATAACAAGTACAATATGCAAGTATGTAGGAATCAATGCACGGTTCACACAAGTGTTCGCTTCTTGAGGTGGAGAGAGATAGGTGAACTGACTCAACATAAAAGTAAAGAGAATGGTCCTTCAAAGAGGAAAGCATCGATTGCTATATTTGTGCTAGAGCTTTTATTTTGAAAACATGAAACAATTTTGTCAACGGTAGTAATAAAGCATATGAGTTATGAAAGTTATATCTTACAAGTTGCAAGTCTCATGCATAGTATACTAATAGTGCCCGCACCTTGTCCTAATTAACTTGGACTACCGGATCTTTGCAATGCACATGTTTTGACCAAGTGTCACAATGGGGTACCTCCATGCCGCCTCGTACAAAGGTCTAAGGAGAAAGCTCGCATTTTGGATTTCTCGCTTTTGATTATTCTCAACTTAGACATCCATACCGGGACAACATGGACAACGGATAATGGACTCCTCTTTTATGCATAAGCATGTGGCAACAATTATTATTCTCATATGAGATTGAGGATATGTGTCCAAACTGAAACTTCCACCATGAATCATGGCTTTAGTTAGCGGCCCAAAGTTCTTCTCTAACAATATGCATGCTCCAACCATGAAGGTGGTAGATCTCTCTTGCTTCGAGACAAGACGGACATGCATAGCAACTCACATGATATCCAACAAGGAATAGTTGATGGCGTCCCCGAAACATGGTTACCGCTCAACAAGCAACTTAATAAGAGATAAAGTGCATAAGTACATATTCAATACTACAATAGTTTTTAAGCTATTTGTCCCATGAGCTATATATTGCAAAGGTGAATGATGGAATTTTAAAGGTAGCACTCAAGCAATTTACTTTGGAATGGCGGATAAATACCATGTAGTAGGTAGGTATGGTGGACACAAATGGCATAGTGGTTGGCTCAAGTATTTTGGATGCATGAGAAGTATTCCCTCTCGATACAAGGTTTAGGCTAGCAAGGCTATTTGAAAAAAACACAAGGATGAACGGTACAGCAAAACTCACATAAAAGACATATGGTAAACATTATAAGACTCCATACCGTCTTCCTTGTTGTTCAAAACTCAATACTAGATGTTATCTAGACTCTAGAGAAACCAAATATGCAAACCAAATTAGCAAGCTCTAAGTATTTCTTCATTAACGGGTGCAAAGTATATGATGCAAGAGCTTAAACATGAGCACAACAATTGCCAAGTATCAAATTATCCAAGACATTTTAGAGTTACTACATGTAGCATTTTCCAATCCCAACCATATAACAATTTAACGAAGGAGAAACTTCGCCATGAATACTATGAGTAGAGCCTAAGGACATATTTGTCCATATGCAACAACGGAGCGTGTCTCTCTCCCATAAAGTGAATGCTAGGATCCATTTTATTCAAACAAAACAAAAACAAAAACAAACCGACGCTCCAAGCAAAGTGCATAAGATGTGGCCGAATAAAAATATAGTTTCAGGGGAGGAACCCGATAATGTTGTCGATGAAGAAGGGGATGCCTTGGGCATCCCCAAGCTTAGACGCTTGAGTCTTCTTAATATATGCAGGGGTGAACCACCGGGCATCCCCAAGCTTAGAGCTTTCACTCTCCTTAATCATATTGCATCATACTCCTCTCCTGATCCTTGAAAACTTCCTCCACACCAAACTCGAAACAACTCATTAGAGGGTTAGTGCATAATAAAAATTCACATGTTCAGAGGTGACACAATCATTCTTAACACTTCTGGACATTGCATAAAGCTACTGGACATTAATGGATCAAAGAAATTCATCCAACATAGCAAAAGAGGCAATGCGAAATAAAAGACAGAATCTGTCAAAACAGAACAGTCCGTAAAGATGGATTTTATTAGGCCACCAGACTTGCTCAAACGAAAATGCTCAAATTGAATGAAAGTTGCGTACATATCTGAGGATCATGCTCGTAAATTGGCATAATTTTCTGAGCTACCTACAGGGAGATAGACCCAGATTCGTGACAGCAAAGAATTCTGAAACTGCGCAGTAATCCAAATCTAGTACTTACTTTTCTATCAAAGACTTTACTTGGCACAACAAAACATACAACTAAGATAAGGAGAGGTTGCTACAGTAGTAAACAACTTCCAAGACACAAATATAAAACAAAAATACTGGAGTAAAAACATGGGTTGTCTCCCATAAGCGCTTTTCTTTAACGCCTTTCAGCTAGGCGCGAAAGTGTAACTCAAGTAACATCAAGAGATGAAGCATCAACATCATAATTTGTTCTAATAATAGAATCATAAGGTACCTTCGTTCTCTTTCTAGGGAAGTGTTCCATACCTTTCTTGAGAGGAAATTGATATTTAATATTACCTTCCTTCATATCAATAGTAGCACCAACGGTTCGAAGAAAAGGTCTTCCCAATATAATGGGGCAAGATGCATTGCATTCAATATCCAAGACAACAAAATCAACGGGGACAAGGTTATTGTTAACCATAATATGAACATTATCAACTTTCCCCAAAGGTTTCTTTTTAGCATTATCAGCGAGATTAACATCCAAATAACAATTCTTCAATGGTGGCAAGTCAAGCATATCATAGACTTTTTAGGCATAACAGAAATACTTGCACCAAGATCACATAAGGCATTATAATCAAAATCTTTGACTATCATTTTAATGATGGGCTCCCAACCATCCTCTAGCTTTCTAGGAATAGAAGTTTCAAGTTTTAGTTTCTCTTCTCTAGCTTTTATGAGAGCATTTGTAATATGTTTTGTGAAAGCCAAATTTATAGCGCTAGCATTGGGACTCTTAGCAAGTTTTTGCAAGAACTTTATAACTTCAGAGATGTGGCAATCATCAAAATCTAAATCATTACAATCTAAATCAATGGGATTATCATCCCCAAGGTTGGAAAAAATTTCAGCAGCTTTATCACAAGCGGTTTCAGCAGTTTTAGCAGTTTCAGGTAATTTTGCGCGCTTTGCACTAGGAGTAGAAGCATTGCCAACACCAACTATTTTATCATGGATAGTAGGAGGTGCAGCAACATATGAATCATTAGCATTGCTAGTGGTGGTAATAGTCCAAACTTTAGCTACATTTTCCTTTTTAGCTAGTTTTTCATTTTCTTCTCTATCCCACCTAGCTCGCAGTTCAGCCATTAATCTTATATTCTCATTAATTCTAACTTGGATGGCATTTGCTGTAGTAACAATTTTATTTTCAATATCCCTATTAGGCATAACTTTCGATTTCAAAAGATCAACATCAGAGGCAAGACTATCAACTCTAGAAACAAGAATATCAATTTTATTGAGCTTTTCCTCAACAGATTTGTTAAAGGCAGTTTGTGTACTAATAAATTCTTTAAGCATGGCCTCAAGTCCAGGGGGTGTATTCCTATTATTGTTGTAAGAATTCCCATAAGAATTAGCATAACCGTTACCATTATTATAAGGATATGGCCTATAGTTATTACTAGAATTGTTCCGATAAGCATTGTTGTTGAAATTATTATTTTTAATGAAGTTTACATCAACATGTTCTTCTTGGGCAACCAATGAAGCTAATGGAACATTATTAGGATCAACATTAGTCCTATCATTCGCAAGCATAGACATAATAGCATCAACCTTATCATTCAAGGAAGAGGATTCTTCAACGGAATTTACCTTCTTACCTTGTGGAGCTCTTTCCGTGTGCCATTCAGAGTAATTAACCATCATATTATCAAGAAGCTTTGTTGCTTCACCAAGAGTGATGGACATAAAGGTACCTCCAGCAGCTGAATCCAATAAATTCCGTGAAGAAAAATTTAGTCCCGCATAGAAGGTTTGGATGATCATCCAAGTAGTCGAGTCCATGGGTTGGGCAATTTTTAACCGGAGATTTCATTCTTTCCCAAGCTTGAGCAACATGTTCATTATCTAATTGTTTAAAATTCATTATGCTACTCCTCAAAGATATAATTTTAGCAGGGGGATAATATCTACCAATAAAAGCATCCTTGCATTTAGTCCATGAATCAATACTATTCCTAGGCAGAGATAGCAACCAATCTTTAGCTCTTCCTCTTAATGAGAAAGGGAACAATTTTAATTTTATAATGTCACCATCTACATCTTTATACTTTTGCATTTCACATAGTTCAACAAAATTATTGAGATGGGCAGCAGCATCATCGGAACTAACACCGGAAAATTGCTCTCTCATGACAAGATTAAGTAAAGCGGGTTTAATTTCAAAGAATTCTCGTCGTAGTAGCAGGTGGAGCAATAGGTGTGCATAAGAAATCATTATTATTTGTGCTAGTGAAGTCACACAACTTAGTATTTTCAGGGTTGGCCATTTTAGCAGTAGTAAATAAAGCAAACTAGATAAAGTAAATGCAAGTAAACTAATTTTTTTGTATTTTTGATATAGCAAACAAGACAGTAAATAAAGTAAAGCTAGCAACTAATTTTTTTTGTGTTTTGATATAATGCAGCAAACAAAGTAATAAATAAAATAAAGCAAGACAAAAACAAAGTAAAGAGATTGAGAAGTGGAGACTCCCCTTGCAGCGTGTCTTGATCTCCCCGGCAACGGCGCCAGAAAATATGCTTGATGGCGTGTATTTCACACGTTCGTTGGGCAACCCCAAGAGGAAGGTATGATGCGCACGAGTAGCAAGTTTTCCCTCGGAAAGAAACCAAGGTTTATCGAACCAGGAGGAGCCAAGAAGCACGTTGAAGGTTGATGGCGGCGGGATGTAGTGCGGCGCAACACCGGAGATTCCGGCGCCAACGTGGAACCCGCACAACACAACCAAAGTACTTTGCCCCAACGAAACAAGTGAGGTTGTCAATCTCACCGGCTTGCTGTAACAAAGGATTAACCGTATTGTGTGGAAGATGATTGTTTGCAGAGAAAATAGTAAAACAAGTATTGCAAGCAGATTTGTATTTCAAGTATTAAAGAATGGACCGGGGTCCACAGCTCACTAGAGGTGTCTCTCCCATAAGATAAAAGCATGTTGGGTGAACAAATTACAGTCGGGCAATTGACAAATAGAGAGGGCATAACAATGCACATACATGACATGATAAGTATAGTGAGATTTAATTGGGCATTACGACAAAGTACATAGACCGCCATCCAACCGCATCTATGCCTAAAAAGTCCACCTTCAGGTTATCATCCGAACCCCTCCAGCATTAAGTTGCTAACAACGAGACAATTGCATTAAGTATGGTGCGTAATGTAATCAACAACTACATCCTCGGACATAGCGCCAATGTTTTATCCCTAGTGGCAACAGCACAACACAACCTTAGAACTTTCTGTCACTCGTCCCGTGTGTCAATGCGGCATGAACCCACTATCGAGCATAAGTACTCCCTCTTGGAGTTAAAAGTAAAAACTTGGCCAGAGCCTCTACTAGAAACGGAGAGCATGCAAGATCATAAACAACACATGTATAATAACTTGATAATTAACATGACATAGTATTCTCTATCCATCGGATCCCGACAAACACAACATATAGAATTACGAGATAGATGATCTTGATCATGTTAGGCAGCTCACAAGATCTAACAATGAAGCATAATGAGGAGAAGACAACCATCTAGCTACTGCTATGGACCCATAGTCCAGGGGTGAACTACTCACTCATCACTCCGGAGGCGACCATGGCGGTGTAGAGTCCTCCGGGAGATGATTCCCCTCTCCGGCAGGGTGCCGGAGGTGATCTCCTGGATCCCCCGAGATGGGATCGGCGGCGACGGCGTCTCAGTAAGGTTTTCCGTATCGTGGCTCTCGGCATCGGGGGTTTCGTCACGGAGGCTTTAAGTAGGCGGAAGGGCAAGTCAAGAGGCGGCACGGGGGCCCACACAATAGGCCGGCGCGGCCGGGGGTGGGGCCGCGCCGCCCTAGGGTTTGGCCACCCCGTGGCCCCTCTTCGTCTCGTCTTCGGACTTCCGGAAGCTTCGTGGAAAAATAGGCCCCTGGGCTTTGATTTCGTCCAATTCCGAGAATATTTCGTTACTAGGATTTCTGAAACCAAAAACAGCGAGAACAACAGAATCGGCACTTCGGCATCTTGTTAATAGGTTAGTTCCAGAAAATGCACGAATATGACATAAAGTGTGCATAAAACATGTAGATATCATCAATAATATGGCATAGAACATAAGAAATTATCGATACGTCGGAGACGTATCAGTGGGACGCGCCGGCCCCGGGGAGGCGGAGAAAACCTCCAGAGTCGACGACGAAGTGGACGCCACCGAAAACTGCTTCCGTGTTGCGAGACGTTGCCATAAAGTTCGGGTGAAGCTCTTCGCGGTGCGGCACAAATTCGAAGGATCCGCGGCGGATCGGGTCTCTTGACTTTGCTGGTGTCGGTGACTCGAGTAAGAACGCTGCGGACGTAACTGGTGCTGCCGATGACCTGCCTTGTGCTGACAGGTTGTTGCGGTCAGAAACCCCCCGGCGGGCAGCGACTAGCAACACCGTAGAGCCGGGAACAACTAGGGCTGCAGCTGGCCCCAGTCCCTCAGAGCGACGGCCCGCAAAGCCTTCTGGTCACACGTCCG
This sequence comes from Lolium rigidum, assembly GCF_022539505.1. NCBI lineage: Eukaryota > Viridiplantae > Streptophyta > Magnoliopsida > Poales > Poaceae > Lolium > Lolium rigidum. The sequence goes on along the minus strand of NC_061513.1, from coordinate 46,024,068 downwards.
ATGCTGTCGCAAGGGCGTGCCACCTGACCTATACCCGGTCGGGAAGGTGTTGGATGATGCCTCGCTTAGTTTCCTGCATGGCATACACGTAAACGTTAAACACGAGCCTCGATCGGCTCTCAGGTTATCCTGTGAATCGGCTCAAAGAGCCGATCCACCCATGATTCGTACAAGGTGTCCGGATATATGGTGGTCCTGCTTGATCAAGATAAAGCTAATGCGATCTACGACGATTTAGGGTTTTCACCGCATAATCGGATCATCCTACTCACGATTGGGCCTCACGCTCGCGTACGGTGATCGTAAGCCGATCCTAGATAGGGCCTAAAACCAACACGAGGTTGATCCCCGGAACATCCTGTCTAGGGCTAGCAAACTACACCCTACACGCCGCTGGATCCTCCAACCCTTTGTAAGGCCTAACTATTGTGGATGTTAAACTAATCCTTGAAGAACAAGGAGCAACCGTAACGGATCGGATCTACTAAACAATGATCAAGCGGGGGCCGCCCCTACACCTAAGATAGGTGTAAGGGCGGCTAGATGTATACGGGTTGCACTACGACAAGCATATGATACGAAGAACAATTCTAACCCTAACACATCTAAGATAACTACGTTGCTCGCCATCAAAAAGGCTTCGAGCACGAGACGCATGAACAACGTAGGTAGGCTTGTCGCTGCCTAGATCGCAAGATGCGATCTAGGCAGCATGGTGCTTACCGGAGAAACCCTCGAGACGAAGGAGTTGGCGATGCGCCGAGATTTGTTTGTGTTGAACGTTGGTTGTTGTTTATTTCATAAACCCTAGATACATATTTATAGTCCAAGGGACTTTCTAATTCGAGCGTGCACCTAACCGTGCACGGGTAAAACTCTAACTCCTAACAGACACGTATCCTACTATGGTACAGATACACGGGCAATTAGCCCAAACTTGGTACACAAGGCCGATTCACATATTTCTTCCATGTATATTCTTCAAACCCATCTTGATCGCGGCCCACCTCTCGACTCGGTCAAATTCCGGTGATAACACATGCTCCCCTGGTTTTGGAAATGACATTTCCAAAATCATTATGCTTTCTTTCGTCGGGTCATGTCGTGGCAGAGCAGAAACCGCCGCAGAATCCTTCATCATGATGCCTTGCCCCTTCCACTTCTCCACGTGGCCTGCGAAATGGACCTGGGCTAGATCATGTCTGAGAGAACTATCATGCAGAGCCAGCCAGAGCCGATCACCCCTCCTCCATTGAAAGTCGATATTGCAGATGATCACACGACGGCTCAGAAGTAGAACTCCTCTGACACAGAGCTAGAGATCCCTGTGTTTTGCACATGCTACTGGTAGATCCCATAAAATTTGTGCTAAAGTCGATGGCCATGCATCGGCTTTGTCCCTCAGCTCTAAAGTCGATGCCCGTGCATCGGCTGTACCTTGCGAGAAACTGCGTGAGAATTTTTTTTTACAGGCCGATTTTTCTATCGGCCCCCGATGTTTCGCTGCACATGTATCGCACATGTTCATCTGATTAGGTGCCCCCGAGCCGATTCCGCCGGTGACCGCTGAAATCTGCTCCGTGATTAACCAAGGTGCTCGTATGCGAACGTCGGCTTGATTAGGACCGGTGTGGACTTCTTCTAGCTCATTAGCCGACGTAACCCTATTGCCCATTAGATTTGCGTTGGATCCAGGCAGAATGGATGGTGAGGATAATTTTGGCCGATTGCTGGAATCGGCCTCCACGTTGCTTGCTCGACGAAGGCTTTTGCAATGTTCCTTCACAAATCCTTGGAGCCGATTACCTGGATCGGCATAGCCACATTTGTCCATCGATGTTGCTCTTGTTACACAGTCAGTCCGGTGGATAAAACCAGCCTAACCCCGTTCTTTGTCACGTCGATGCGCTCGCAGTCGTCCAAATTGGGTGCCTCGTGTAATCCCGGAGCACCAGACTCCGTTGGAAGGACGAGCACCATGTTTGTGCCAGCCGATGTCTCATCATCGGCTTTCCTTTGCTTGGGGCGCCACTCTTTCCTCTGTGGCCGACCTTCTTCGTCTAGGGTTCGCTGAATTTTGGCGGCCAGATCAGGCCGTGCCTTCCTCAACGTGTGCAGGTATAACCTTTTGGCTTCTTCTAACCCACGTAGACGCTGAACCCTTCGCTTCTGGGAACGGCTGAGCCCATCAGGGCACCACCTTGGCCGATGATACTTGTCTTCTTCATCATCGTCCTCTAGTTCCTCGAGATCTTCCACCCGAGCGGACTCGGCATGCTTGTTCCGAGGCGGGAGAGGCCCTAGACGTTTGAACACGGACACGTTAGCTGCATCCTTCTTCTTTGTTTGCATTCTGGGCAGTTGCCGATTGTAGGCAATCGGCTCATTCCTGAATCCCAGCAGTGTCTGAAGAAGGGGCAGTCCCAGTGCCTATCCACGTCGTCTTGCTCCCTCGACTTTTCCTTGGCGTGGCGCTCGTATCGCTCCTCGTCGTGATCATGCCGACGACGTCTCCTGTCGTCCCTAGCCAGACGATCCTCATCATCGTCGTTGTATCGTCGGCGTTGGTCATACTGACTCACATACTTGTTGAGGAGGTGATCAGAGAGAGGTCGCCGATATCTTATGTTCTTCACTTCTCCCTCCGTGACGTAGCGCTTGCCGTCGTGGCGGAGCCGATCGCGTGGAGCGGCTTCCTCTCGTGTCTTTGCTATGAGAGCAGCTGCCCTCATCTCCGTCCTTACCAGAGTGGTGCCCAGGTCCTACCATGTTGATATTGCATGAGAAATCTGGCTGGCACCCTCCATGGTAGGTGTACTCCACCATGTTAACGGCGGGAAAGGGGTGTGTGTCGACCTTCATGGCGTACTGGTTGAAAATTAGCCGTCCTTTTTCTATCGCCATTTGGATCTGCTGACGCCACACCCTGCAGTCGTTAGTGGTGTGGGTGAATGTGTTATGCCACTTGCAGTATGGCTTTCCGTTCAACTCCTGCACCGTGGGGATCTTGTGGCCTTCGGGTACCTTTATATGCTTCTCCGTGAGTAAGAGATCGAAAATCTGCTCAGCTTTGGTCACGTCGAAGTCGAACCCTTTTGGAGGGCCTTGTGGCTTGACCCATTTGCAGGACACGGGGCCTGCCGCTCGAGTCCATTCAGCCACCGCTACCTCTCGATCTCCCGCAAGCACCTTCATCCTCGTCCGCCTCAACCAGGGCCACCGCACGCTTGAATTTGTCCCGGTAAACATCCGGGTGGCGCTGTTCATATGCCGACAGCTTCCGCACCATGTGTGCCAATGAAGGGTAGTCTGCTTGGGAGGCCACGTCCTTGATCGATGATGAGAGACCCACCACCGCCAACTCGACTGCTTCTTTTTCACTTACGTGAACCGAATAGCATCGGTTCCTCACGGTCCTAAAGCGCTGGATGTATTCTGACACTGTTTCCCCGCGCTTCTGTCGTACTTGTGCTAGATCGGCAATGCCAGCCTCGGAAGCCTCTGAGTGATACTGCTCATGGAACTGCTCTTCCAACTGCTTCCAAGTCCGGATTGAGTTCGGTGGCAGCGATGTGTACCACCCGAAAGACGATCATGTGAGGGACTGTGCGAAGAACCTCACACGCAGCTCGTCTGATGCTGAGATCGTGCCCAGTTGTGCCAAATATCGGCTCACATGCTCGATAGAGCTGGAACCATCTGATCCACTAAACTTTGTGAAGTCCGGGAGCCGATATTTGGGTGGTAGCGGGATCAATTCGTACTCGTTGGGGTACGGCTTGGTATAGCCGAACGTCTTCCTTTTCGGCATCATGCCGAACCGATCTTTCGAATTGTACAAATCTGATCCGCGGTGATGGCTGAAGGTGTCGAACCCCGAAGATTCGCCGGGGTGGCATACTTAGCCAGCCATGCTTGCTTTTCCAGTTCTGAGCCAACTGCGGAGCTGGGCTCCGGAGGTTTGTCGGAGTGGCGTATTTAGCTAACCACGTTTGCTTCTCAAGATCCGCTCCCGACGTTCCTCCCGCTGTTCCGGAGGCCCCTCGCTGTTGCAGCCTGGTTCGAGAGTGCCCGTGTACTGCAGCTCCGGTACGTATGCGCACGTGTATCCGTGCGGGATCTCCTTGGGCGCATCGGTAGGAATTGGTAGTCACTAGGATCACCACCAATCTTGTAGACGACGTATGCCGATGAGTTCGGCACTTCGGTGCTGCCCATGCGAACGGCAGCGGTGGACGGGACTCGGAGTGGCATCTCTCCTTTGTAAGTCCCCGTAGCTGGTCCCGACGGAGAATATTGGTGGCTCATGATTTCCCGGATCACGCGCGAGCGACACGCTCCAAAGTGTTCACCGAGGCTCTCGTAGTGGCGGTGCAGCGAATGAGCCACCATGAAGTTGATCTCCTGACGCAGCGACCTGGTGCGTTCTTCTGACGGGGCGGACAGGTCCACTCCATCGAGTGCGCCTTCAGGTGAGAACCCCTTCCATCTGATGCCATGGGAGCGGGTTCTGTGGAAAGAGCCGATGAGGTCGGCTTCGAGGACTGCCTTGATCTCGTCATGCTTCTTCTTGAGCTCGTCAGCCGGATCCTCGTACTTGACCGGAGTGCTTTCCGCCATCTCGGATGTAGATGGCGATGCGGTGGATGTCGAAGATTGTCCCACCGGGCGTGCCGTAATGTGTTGCGGTCGGAAACCCCCGGCGGGCAGCGACCGGCAACACCGTAGAGCCGGGAACAACTAGGGCTGCGGCTGGCCCCGGTCCCTCGGAGCGACGGCCCGCAAAGCCTTCCGGTCACACGTCCGATGCCGTCGCAAGGGCGTGCCACCTGACCTATACCCGGTCGGGAAGGTGTTGGATGATGCCTCGCTTAGTTTCCCGCATGGCATACACGTAAACGTTAAATACGAGCCTCGATCGGCTCTCAGGTTATCTCGTGAATCGGCTCAAAGAGCCGATGCACCCATGATTTGTACAAGGTGTCCGAATATATGGTGGTCCTGCTTGATCAAGATAAAGCTAATGCGATCTACGACGATTTAGGGTTTTCACCGCATAATCGGATCATCCTACTCACGATTGGGCCTCGCGCTCGCGTACGGTGATCGTAAGCCGATCCTAGACAGGGCCTAAAAACCAACACGAGGTTGATCCCCGGAACATCCTGTCTAGGGCTAGCAAACTACACCCTACACGCCGCTGGATCCTCCAACCCTTTGTAAGGCCTAACTATTGCGGATGTTAAACTAATCCTTGAAGAACAAGGAGCAACCGTAACGGATCGGATCTACTAAACAATGATCAAGCGGGTGCCGCCCCTACACCTAAGATAGGTGTAAGGGCGGCTAGATGTATACGGGTTGCACTACGACAAGCATATGATACGAAGAACAATGCTAACCCTAACACATCTAAGATAACCGCGTTGCTCGCCATCAAAAAGGCTTCAAGCACGAGCAACGCATGAACAACGTAGGTAGGCTTGTGCTGCCTAGATCGCAAGATGCGATCTAGGCAGCATGGTGCTTACCGGAGAAACCCTCGAGACGAAGGAGTTGGCGATGCGCCGAGATTTGTTTGTGTTGAACGTTGGTTGTTGTTTATTTCATAAACCCTAGATACATATTTATAGTCCAAGGGACTTTCTAATTCAGGCGTGCACCTAACCGTGCACGGGTAAAACTCTAACTCCTAACAGACACGTATCCTACTATGGTACAGATACACGGGCAATTAGCCCAAACTTGGTACACAAGGCCGATTCACATATTTCTTCCATGTATATTCTTCAAACCCATCTTGATCGCGGCCCACCTCTGACTCGGTCAAATTCTGGTGATAACACAGGTTTCCCACAGACGGCGCCAATTGTCGAGGGTACTCCTCGCCAATGCCCTCCGATAGGGGCTTAGGGTTGACGGAATCCTGTAAGCTGACACGAGATATCGGTTCACAGACAAGCGGGGAGAGCGATTTACCCGAGTTCGGGGCCCTCGATGAGGTAAAACCCTTACGTCCCGCCTCGTTTGTTCTTGATTATGATGATAATGGGTTACAATGGGGTGCCGAATAGTTCGGCTGAGATCTCGTCGAGATGGCTGTTGCTAAGATGCCCTAGCTCTAAGCTTTCTCTGGCTAAGATGGCTAAGATTGATCGTGTCCCTCGGCAGCCCCTCTCCTGGCCTTTATATAGGAGGCTAGGTCTCAAGAGGTCTCACCGAGTACGACTAGGTTTACAGTAGTTTTAGATCCGATCTTTCCTTGTTCGATCGCTTCCTTGTCTTGCCCGTCAAGGAACCTTCTGGTGCGCCGTCCTGGTGGCCCTTCTCGCCTTCAGGTGTCTTCATGGACCTCCAATTAGTCAATACAGGATAGGGTAATGTGGGTTACCCGAAGGGTAGTGCCCACGTCACTAGTTTTCTCTACATTGCTCGCGTTCGTGTCGGACACGGTCAGTCAAAGTTTTGAGGTAGTCGTCGATGTCGTCGACCATTTGTTCTCTTCTTTGCATAGTTAAACGCGTCTAGTTCATATCTATCTAATGCGTCTGGTCTCGCCTCATGCAGTTCTTTGTTGACGTCGATCTCATATCAGCACCCCGCAGGCCACCTCCTCCGTGCCATCGCTGTAGAGCTCCATTTAAAAATCTATTCCTACCCGTGTATTACCCATTGTATCAGCGCCATGGCCCACTTGTCATTCGATATACCGAAGCCCCACTCGTGCGCGTTTTGGTCAGGGATACACCGATGCTTACGGTCAAACAAAGATGGATGGTCTGACGTGTCTTTGCGGGCTCTACGTGGCCCCACTAGTCAGAAGATAACGGTCAACCGTCGGGCAACCGGCCGTTACATCACGTGTGATGGTTTCAGACAAAGGCTTGGGTACGAGGAAAAACTAAGGAGCTGGGGAAAACTGAGCACAACTAAGGACCCGAGGGCACGAAATAGAAATCCCAAAAAAATAAAGATATGATGCATTTATTTCCTATTTGATATATAAATGCTATGTTCGTCTGTTTTGTTGCTGATTAGAGGATGGATAATCGTGGCTGGATGTACGATGGCAGAATCAGTCAGTGGAACTATACTGATGAATGGGGAGAAAAGACCGAGCAGCTTGTGGATAGGAAGTTTGCCATCCCTACCAGACCTATAAGAGTTTGGTGCCCTTGTAGTAAGTGCGCTAACCAAAAGGCACAGGATAAGGAAACTATGAGTATGCACCTGATCAAGTTTGGGTTCACACCGTCCTACAAGATTTGGACTTACCATGGAGAAAAGGCAAAGAAACGTGCTAGGAAGGAGGTGCGGCAGATTCAACCTAGGGGGAATATGACACTCGGTTTTGATAGGTGCTTAGAAAACTTGGCTAATGGTAATGTGCCCGAAAGCCCTCATGTAGAGGCGGAGACACCTCGGGATGCGAGAGACAAGTGAGGACCCGGAGGAAAACACAAAGGAGTATTATGAGGCTCTGTTTGCTTCGCAGAAACCCCTACATGAAAATACAGAGGTTACCCAACTAGATGCCATCGCTCGCCGTATGGCCTTGAAGTGCCATAGGAACTTTTGCAGAGATGGGTTCGATGAACTTCTGGTCGTCGTAGGCAGCATTCTGCCGAAAGGGCACCTCTTGCCGCAAAACTTCTACTATTCGACCAAATTGCTCGTTGACCTTAAGATGTCATCTCGAGCAGATACACGCTTGTCCAAAGGGATGCATGCTATTCAGAGAGGAGCACGCTGACACAAATTATTGCATCAAATGCAATTCCTCTAGGTACTTTGAGGTAGACCGAAATGGTGATGGTGAGAAGAGGCAGACCACGATTGCCAAGAATATCCTCCGCTATCTTCCAGTCCTACCGAGGATCCAGCGGCTCTTCATGACCGAGGATACTGCCCAGCAGATGAGGTGGGCCGTGGAAGGAAACAGATACATCGACAAGATGATACATCCTTCGGATGGTAGTGCATGGAAGAACTTTGTCAAGAAATTTCCACTGAAAGCAGGTGACCCGAGGAGCGTAGCAGTTGCGATATCAACCGATGGGTTCAATCCATATGGTATGTCGGCTGCAGTATACGCGTTGTTGGCCGTTGTTTGTTATCCCATGAACCTCCCCTCGGCGTCCGCATGAGATCGGAGAACATGTTTGTGTCGATGATAATCCCAGGGCCCAAATACCCGGGTAAGAACATGAATGTGTACCTGGAACCGCTGGTGGATGACTTGGTTCGTGGCTGGGAAGGTCGCGGGATCCGAACATATGACGCATCAAAGAAGGAGTACTTCGATATGTATGTATGGTACCACACGTCCCTGCATGACCTGCCAGCACGTGCTTTGTTCTGCGGGTGGTGTACACATGGGAAGTGGCCTTACCCACAGTGCAGACAGGCCGTGACTTTCTTCTGGCTAAACAAGGGAGGCAAGTATTCAAGCTTTGATGAAGCTCGACAGTTCCTTGAGTGGAGGCATGGATACAAGAGTGATGTAAAGAGTTTCAAGAAAGGCCGTGTTGTCCGTGGCCCGAAGCCAATTCTGAAGACCAGAACGGAAATCAAGGCCGAGTTAGATGCTCTTCAGCCTAGCCCTGATGGGAATGGTTTCTTGGGATATGGGGAGACACACCAATGGACTCACAAGCCGTGCTTATGGAAGCTCCCTTACTTTGAGTTTCTCGAGCTCCCGCATAACATTGATGTAATGCACACCGAGAAGAATATCAGTGAAGCCATTTGGAGCATGATTGTGGACACTGAGAAGATGAAGGATAACATAAAGGCTCGAATTGATCAAGAAATGTGGTGCGATAGGCCGGAGTTGAACATGCAGCTGATACGTCTCAAACGTATCTATAATTTCTTATGTTTCATGCTAGTTTTATGACAATATTCACATGTTTTACATACACTTTACATCATTTTGATGCATTTTCCGGCACTAACCTATTAACAAGATGCCGAAGCACCAGTTCCTGTTTTCTGTTGTTTTTGGTTTCAGAAATCTTACACAGGAAATATTCTCGGAATTGGACGAAACAAAAGCCCACGGTCTTATTTTCCACGGAGCTTTCCAGAACACCGAAGGAGATACGGAGAGGGGCCAAGGTGGCCCCACACCACGCGGCGGCGCGGCCAAGGAGGGGCGCGCCGGCCCGTGGGGTGGGCCCTTCGGCCGCCTCCCGACTCGCCTCTTCGCCTATTTATTCACTCCGTCGCGAAAACCCTAGTACCGAGAGCCACGATACGAGAAAAGTTCCAGAGACCGTCGCCGCCAATCCCATCTCGGGGGATTCAGGAGATCGCCTCCGGCACCCTGCCGGAGAGGGGAATCATCACCGGAGGACTCTACATCATCATGCCCGCCTCCGGATTGATGCGTGAGTAGTTCATCCTTGGACTATGGGTCCATAGCAGTAGCTAGATGGTTGTCTTCTCCTCTTGTGCTATCATGTTTAGATCTTGTGAGCTGCCTAACATGATCAAGATCGTGTATTTGTAATGCTACATGTTGTGTTTGTTGGGATCCGATGAATATGGAATACTATGTCAAGTTGATTATTGATCTATCATATATGTGTTGTTTATGATCTTGCATGCTCTCCGTTGCTAGTAGAGGCTCTGGCCAAGTTGATACTTGTGACTCCAAGAGGGGGTATTTATGCTCGATAGTGGGTTCATGCCTCCATTGAATCTGGGACAGTGATGTGAAAGTTCTAAGGTTATGGATGTGCTGTTGCCACTAGGGATAAAACATCGATGCTTTGTCTAAGGATATTTGTGTTGATTACATTACGCACCATACTTAATGCAATTGTCTGTTGTTTGCAACTTAATACTGGAAAGGGTGTGGATGCTAACCCGAAGGTGGACTTTTTAGGCATAGATGCATGCTGGATAGCGGTCTATGTACATTGTCGTAATGCCCTAAGTAAATCTCATAGTAGTCATCATGATATGTATGTGCATTGTTATGCCCTCTCTATTTGTCAATTGCCCAACTGTAATTTGTCCACCCAACATGCTACTATTGGAGAGACACCACTAGTGAATTGTGGACCCCGGTCCATTCTTTTACATCTGAAATACAATCAACTGCAATCTCTGTTCTCTGTTGTTATTCACAAGCAAACATCATTCTCCACACCATACGTTTAATCCTTTGTTTACAGCAAGCCGGTGAGATTGACAACCTCACTGTTAAGTTGGGGCAAAGTATTTTGGTTGTGTTGTGCAGGTTCCACGTTGGCGCCGGAATCCCCGGTGTTGCGCCGCACTACACTCCTTCACCAACAACCTTCACGTGGCCTTCATCTCCTACCGGTTCGATAACCTTGGTTTCTTTCCGAGGGAAAACTTATCGTTGTGCGCATCACACCTTCCTCTTGGGGTTCCCAACGGACGTGTGCATCACGCGCCATCGGCAGCCCACCTCATGGTGCCAAAAAACTTGGACTAAGCCACACGCTCCGTTCGCTTCACAAAGGCCCAAAAAGGGAGGTCTTCCAATGGATGAAGGACTCCTTATTTTTCCCCGATGGGTTCGCAGCCAACTCGGATGAGGGGTCTGAACATTGAAACGTTGCGAGTACAAGGACTGAAGAGTCATGACTACCACATATGGCTTGAGCGGATAATGCCGGTGATGATTCGAGGCTATGTCCCTGAGAAGATTTGGCGAGTGCTAGCGAGGTTGAGTTTTTTCTTCCGCCAGATTTGTGCTAGGGAGCTAGACACTAAAGTGATTGAGAAGCTGGATAAAGAGGCACACATGTTGCTTTGCGATCTAGAGAAGATCTTTCCTCCAGGGTTCTTTAATCCGATGCAACATATGAACCTGCACCTCGTGGAGGAATGCTTAAAGGGGGGGGCGAATTGGGGCCGTTGGCAGTTTGGTCCCGAGAGAGAAACACAAAAGCTTCGTGAAATGACTAGCAATAAATGCAAGATCGAAGCATCCATAGCCGAGGCAGTCCTGAACGTGAAGGTGGAAAACTTCACCACTAAGCACTATGATCCGAACATTCCCACAAAGCACCCAGTCCTCCATTACAATGCCGCCAACAATGAAGAAGTACCCAAGCTTAGCATCTTCGTGGGGCTTGGTGGCAAGTCAAGTGGCTCGAAGCGGTACAGAACGGACCTACAGGAGCGGACCTTGATCCACTCGTATGTCTTAAACACCATAGTAGAAGTGAAGCCGTACATCGAGTAAGTGCGAACCATTTAGTTATTCGCAAACATTCACGGCCTTGATCCACTCGTATGTTTGTGGCTAACTCTTCCTCTTTTCATCGGTATAGGCAATTCAAGGCTATACATTGGAAGAATACCCACAGGGAGCCTACCCCGGAAGAATCCAAGCAAATTTTCGATAAGGGCGGCGGTTTCGGTTTCAGTAGTTGGTTCTGTAATTTGGTACTATTCTATCCAAATTAGCTAGCACTTCCGACATTTATCGGTCATTTCTCGTTCTAAACTTCTCGTGCTAAACTTGTAGGCAAGAACTGACAAAGAGATGAAGTCAGAGCTAAGAAAAATTGCTAGGGGCTTTGACCATTCCCTCGAAGCGTTCAACTCCTATGACGTGAACGGGTATCGCTTCTAGACCCATAAATACACAACAAGCCGACGCAACGCGAAGACAATAAATAGCGGGGTGGTATGTTATGGTGATGATGGGCTCCATTACTATGGAAGAGTCGAGGGTATATACGAGCTGAATTACGGTTTCACAAAGGGCTAAATCCCGTCGTCTTCAAATGTCATTGGTTTGACCCACGTCGGGTGAGACGGGATCCTGAAATTGGGTTGGTCGAAGTTGAAAGGAACTCCGTTTATAAGGGAGAGGATGTGTACATCTTGGCTACCCAGGCCTTTCAAGTATTCTATCTCCCGTACGCGTGCAAAAACCCGAAAACGTCTACATGGATGGGATGTTGTGATGACGGTGCCTTCACGCAATAGGCCGCCCCCGCCAAACAAGGACGATTACCGCCGCGTAGACCCCTCAGCAAAGAGTGTCGAGTTTTATCAGGAAGAAGGGCTCCCCGGCCATTTCACAATCGGCTTGCCGACTATCGATGACATGGTCGTAGACGATCAACAAGGCATGGATGGAGACAATGCAGAAGATGAAGCTGAGGATGTTTGTGCCCCGAAAGACCTGAGTTTGCTCGAGGCGTTCAAAGCAGGGATTGACCTCGATGCAGATGGACCACCTCCAGGTTTCATTGATGATTATTGGTTCGCCGAGCCTGATGAAGATGAGGAGACACGCGGTCCAATCACGGATGGCGACACAGGCTACTGATCTATGTAGTAGTAATTGTGAGGCTAGCCTATTTGTAATAACTCTGTGTAATAGTGACTGTCTAGCTAGGTTATTTGTAAGAACTCCGTGCTATGTTTGAGAGAACTCTATGCTAGCTATTTGTTGATTCCACTAATTAATGTTCATCTATTTGCATTATTGTTGCTCTCATTAATGTGCATCTACTTATATTTCTGTTGCTTTCACTAATATTTATCTCTTTACAATATTGCTTACTAATAAACCACTCTCTTCATTTGTGTTTGCAGGTGATTGAAGCATGCCGCCAAAAAAAAGGTTGGCGGTCTTAAAAAGAAGCTCAAGGACTTGGTAGGTGTAGGGACTTCGAGGCGGGGCCGAGCTACCCCCCTCCTAGCCCCCCTCCTGTCACTCCCCCAGTGCGACCGCGTAGGAAGAATCCGACGCAGGTACTCACTCCTAGTCCTAGCCCCCCTACCGCAGCCGATGATGATGATGAGGTGGAGGCTGGGAGTGAGGAGGACCAGGAGCACCACGGGGTGGGGAGGACCAGAAGCAGTACGGGGGTGAGGAGGACCAGGAGGAGGGGGGGGGGGGGAGGACCGGGGGGGGGGGGGGGACGAGGAGGACCTCTCGGAGGATGAGGGGTTGGGGAACTTACCGTTCGATCCTGATCCAAACCTAGTTTGGCAAGCGCCGGCGGATTACCGGTACGTTCCAGCTGTGGAGAGGCTGAGGCCACGTGATAAGAGGCCATATCGGCGTGGGAAAACACAGCTCCCCGCGCTGAAGCACTAGCGCTACAGCCATGTTGTTCTAGAGCCCGCTGGAAGGAGGTACATGTTAATTTTTGGCATTTCGTTATCGCAATTTTGTCATTATCAAAATTATTATCACATACATATTGATGTTGTCGTTTCATGGTGCAGCTCGTTCAGGTTTGAAGACCCATCGCAGAGGCCGCCACGTGGGTACTCGAACATCCTTGGGGGCCTACTTAGAAGGTATTTCCCTGGGATAGTCGATCTCCCTACTGGTGGCTGCGACGTAGCTTGGAGGTGGGCGCACTACAGCCTCGCGGAAGATCCTCTTGGCCGCGGCAGCATGGCGGACGTGGTTGTTGGCAAATTTTGGGTACGTGACTTTTGACTTCTTACCATTCATACACTCTCCTTGGTTGACAATAATTGCACTAATTCCCCTTGTTTTACCTATGTGCATTTTTGCAGAAATACTTCAAGAGGGCCGATGATATGGAAAATGCGCGCGATGATGTCCTACACCAGATTGCAAGGAAGAGGGTGACTGACATGCACTACGAGGCACGTGTTCAGTGCATCCGCGACTGGCACGCCGACCGCTTCGTCCACATGACTAAGGAGGACGCTCGCGACACGCTCATGCAGCCGTGGCAGTACATGCAGATATTTGCATTTATGTGTTATTGATTTCTCTATCGCCATGTAGTTTATTTTACCATAATGGGTTTATCTTGTGCATGTAGAACCCTCCCCAGTACGTCGGCAACGACGAGAGGTGCTTTCTTGCGATGGTCATGTGGTGGACATGCCCCAGTACCTCCAGAAGCACGAGGAGGGCAAGAAGAAGCGGGCAGAGATGCGAGGTGGATCGCATATCCAAGGCAGCATCCCCATCTCTCTTCACCTGCAGAACGAGGTGAGCAAATTAATGGTTCCTTCATTCTTTGAATTCATGTTATATATTTGTTAACTCTGCAAGGGTGTGCCACTTCACTTTATTACATGTTCTCTTTTGCAGGAAGTCAGGACAGGAGCGAAGCCTAACGTCTTTGCCGTGCTAAAGAAGATGAAGCAAAGGAAGACGCCGGATCCTGAGACGGGGTCCGTGTGGGTTAACCCGCAATCCGAGACCCAGTGTACGTCGTATGTCTCCAAGTTCAAGCAGAAGTACGGCGAGGACGCCAACCCAGAGGCCGAGGACTTTGACCCTGAGGTTGCGGTGCTTGCGGGAGAAGGCTTGAAGCATGGCCGCCTATGGCTTGGTGATGGGTGCGTCGACCCAACGAAGGTTCCCTCTCTCCGCCAGATCCGTCGTGGTCGTAAGAGCGGCCAGCCTGAGGTAGAGACCCGGCCACGGGCTTCAGATCTAGCTGTCGAGCGGTTACGGGTATGTTCTTCCTCGTGCCTCTACCTTTCCTTTAAATGCTTTCCATTGAAATGTTAATGACATCGCGACAACACATCGTAGGCGGAGATGGCAGCAAAGGAGCAGGCGGCCCAGGAGCACGCACGGCACATGGAGCAGCAGATTCTGGAGTATCAGCAGCAGCAGGACACGGATGATGCAGCAGATCCAACAGCGAGAATCAGATGATGCGACGAAGATCGTGCACATATGAGCTGGCTGATGAGCCAGACGGCTCTGTCTTCTCCACCGGGGAGTCTTTCTACTCCTCCTTTCTCCTTGTCGTGGATGCTGCCACCATCCACTCAGCCGGTGACACCTTTCACCGTGAACAACACGAACATCATCCGGAGCATGAACCGCGGTGAGTCCTCCTACACTTGTGCCCAACCTGCTGCTTGTACTTGTTCAAGTGTTCAATATGCAAGTGCAAATGCTAATTCCATCAACCTTGTGTATTATGTGTCACAAGGCAATGACGATGAGGCGGGCGCAAGCAATGGAGGAGGACAAAGTTGATGGCATGGTCTTCGTGCACTCGTCGTCGTTGTAATGGATTGTTCGCACTTGTTATGGATTGTAATAATGGACATTGCACTTGTTATGCATGAACTATGTGTGCTCGATGTATTTGTGGTGTTTTTGATGTGTTTGGTGATGCTATGGTGAATATATATGTTGTATATGTTATATATATGTGAAATGCAATTTTGAAATGCAGGGATTAGTGAAAAACAGAAAAAAAATCCAGGGTCCTTTGCCGTGTGTATGCACACGGCAAAGGACTTTTGGTCACTTTGCCATGTGCCTACACACGGCAAAGGCGCCACGTGGAGCTCACCTGTGCTCCTGGGCTGCTGCTGGGAGCTCCTGGAGTTGTCTTTGCTTTGCGTGCTGGGGCTTGGCTGCACGGCAAAGGTGAGCAGCACAGCACAGGGTGGCGCACGGCAATGATTGGGGCGCACGGCAATGTGCGGGGCGCACGGCAACCTCCATGCCGCACGGCAAAGAAATACCGCACGGCAGCGAAGCGCACGCACGGCAGCGAACAACACGCACGGCAAAGAAGTCTTTGCCGTCGGACTCTTTACCGGGCAATCGTTGCCGTGAGTGCACGCACGGCAAAGCCGTTGCCGTGCATTTGGGCCCCTTTGCCGTGCGAAGTGCCGCACGGCAAAGAATACTTTTCCCGTAGTGACTTCCGCTTATTCTCAAACATTACCTTCTAGAGCCGTCAGGACAGGTGGGAGTTAACACGCACAATGCATGGAGATGGAACAAATAGACAAGAGAACCCTTTTGTAGCGGTGTAAGGAGAGAGAGAAAGTGAATTGAGCAAGCGTGGTGGTTATCTTGGTTCCAGTCAAGTGTGTTCGATTTAGCCTATGTGCACAATGGAACCAAACTACCGTGTTAAAGAAATATTTAATATTGAAACCAAGATATTTGTTGGGAGTTGAATGTATGCTTCAAGGATTCAAGCATGTGCCATGACTACGTATAAATCTGATTTCACTTGGAAAAACTCACATATGGTGTCCATGGAGTTATGTCACTTGGAGGGCTTCATTATGATGTAGTTTGATAATATTGTGGCTGTAATGGCTGGTGGAAGATAGAACTTTATGTATAGAAGATAGCTCAGGGCGGAATAACAAGATCAGCACAAAGAGTTCCAAAATATGCATGGTAAAAAGGATAGCTCCGAATGGAAAACCAGACAGGCCGAAGTGGATGGGAAACGGACAAAATATTGGAAAACCATTGTGAATCATTGTATAACCATTTGTCTAGCAATGGTATTGATAGATCTTCCAAAATATATGGAACAAAATTTTCCAGTGAACATCAAAGTTTGGATGTGACTCATCTGGCAGAGTGCAATTGCTACCAAAGATAATATGACCAAGAGGAAATGGGTAGCAAATATAAAGTGCTAGTATTGTGCACAAGAACAAACAATTCACCCAAAAAAATGAATGCTCCATCGCTAAATATGCCTGCAATGTGGCAGGCTAGTTGATGTGGGCATTATACTTCGGGTACCCGACATTAGTCTACATCCCTTGGTTCAACTTGGGGTCCATGAAGATTGTCCAAGACCAAGGTGGGCCTGTACGTCGGTTGCAACGAAGGAGATCTACCAAGAGACGAATTCTTGGTGAACAAGGCAAGAAGGCATCGTTAAAGGAAAGATTAGATTAGATCTCAATGTAACCTAGTCGAGTTCGTACAGGGCTCTCGGGACCTGGCCTGCTATATAAAGGCCAGGAGAGGGCCTGCCGAAAGGGAGAACAACAACACTTAGAACCACCACAACTTAAAGAACAAACCCTAAAATCCTTGCCTCCCGACGAGTCGATCATAGCAGCCTATCGGCTGCCCCATTGTAACCTGATATACTCGATAAATCAAGATCAGACAAGCATGAAGTAAGGGTTTTACCTCATAGAGGGCCCGAACCTGGGTAAATCTCTCTCCCCGTTTATTTGATATCCGATGTCTTGTGCTAGCTTGCAGGATTTCGTCAATCCTAAGCCCCTCATGGTGGGCACTGCCGAGGAGCTCCCTCGTCACTAGTCAATTGTTGCCCATACTTGACCTGACTTTTTCACAATACTTCTAGTGGATTCCTCAATATCCCATGTGAGCATAAATGTTCAAGAATACTGATTTGGCAGCGTAGTGGTAGGCCATCTAGAAATTAAGAAATAGAGCCTGTTGTGAAAAAAAACTTATAAACTCCCATTATGATACAATTTGCAACGTTTGTGTTTATTAAATATGGGGCGGATCAACATGTAGCTCAGGAGCAAGATGCTTTGCGAAGTGGCACTGGAATTTTTCATAGAAATGATCTTGATGGTAGAACCTGTTACATCTAGTCCTTTGTTTTAAACATAAGACCTCTTGGCCCAGCTTTATACATAAAACCAACCACCATAAGCATCAGGTTATACATCGGGTTTGAAACCCACCACAATATGATATTGTCTTACATAGAACACTAAAGAGACCACCACAGCATCACCGAACAACAGGATTACAACGCACACAACTTCAAGAATGCATTGTTGCCATCATCTCCCATCTCTTGTCCGCGCCTGGAGCCTCCTGATCTCGAGCATTGCCGCGTCCAGAAGCCCCCTATCCGTCGGTATGACCAAAACCCTCCATATCTGCATATGCATGGACATTGGGGTTATTGATCATTTTCCCTTCTATAGCTAGCTTATTTCTAATGTTCCACAATGTCCAGCTTTGGGCCGCAAACGTGAACCACACTAGCCTACCGAAAGCCCCCGATAGTCGATCCCAAGCAACTGTTTGGACCCTGCCGGATTCCAATTGCAATTTAGGAGTTCCCTCACTCCTGCCCACATAAACTTGGCTAAGTGACAGCCAAAGAAGATGTGCTTACAGTCCTCTCCCTCTCGACATAGAACGCAGCTCCCATCGGTGGGGCCCTGCCGTTTAACCAGCCGATCACCCGTCGGTAGCCGTCCCCGAAGCAATTGCCATAGGAAAATCTTCTTCTTGGGCGGCACCATCGTTTTCCACACGTCATCAAAGTGTGTAACCGCCGCACTGAGGGAGAGCCTGAAGTAAAGGGAGTTCACCGAGTATTCCCCCGAATCCTCTAGTCCCCAAGAGACCTTATCTCTCCCCTTGTTGAAGGGGTGAAGGTCGAAAATCCTACACAGGAATCACTGATGGTGCTAGTGTTGTTAATATGTATGAAGGGACAACACCATGCTAGAGCTAGGACCGGAAGAAACTGAAACACAAATCTAGAGTATCTGAAGTCAAAATGATGCTTTTTTTTTTGAGTGAGAGAGCCATATGTTAAATCACAGAGTTACACAGTTTGTCCTGTGTTACAAGATCACAGATACATCTAGACGCATAGTAAACCAAATACAACTTCCAGCCGATCTAGCTAGTTTAGCTAGGCAATCTGCCACCATGTTGCTCTCTCTCATAACTGACACAACACTGCAATCAGAGAAGGTCTTGCTTAAGGACTTGGCTTCCTCATATGTAGCCCACTGCATAGAACGGTCGATTCATGGAGAGTTCATGGCCGCAACAACCCTAGAGCAATCCATCTCCAAGATGATCTTTTCGTGCCTGGTCCCACCAGTAATGAGATGGCCTTGACCGCCACCTTTGCCTCCGCATCTTCGGTGTCAGAACAGTTCGGGATCAAAGAGCAAGCCGCCAGCACCACATCGCCGTCATGATTCCGGGCAACAGCACCAGCTCCACCAGGGCACCCCTGGCTAATGAAGGAGGCATCTGAGTTCAGCTTGATCCAACCAGGAGGAGGGGAAGACCAAGAATTTTCTCTCAACATCGGGATACATGGAGATGGTTCAAATTCAGCAAAGACCCTTTTCCTTTAAAATCATGAACATGCTGCGGAGACATATCTGGGTAAGTTGTGTAAGCCTTGAGAAATGCAACCGACCTGGAAATGGATTCCCTGATGGATGACGTCGTTCCTCAGGTGCCATGCCCGCCACAAAGTAAGAATGATATTTGATCTGGTAGTGTTGTTTGCGTGGTTTAAGCATACAAGTAACCAATCTTTGCCAATATAGTTGAATGCATCTTCACTTCTTCAGTTGGGAGCGACCATTGTTCGCGCATTGCCGTGCGTAGCGCTTTGGCTTTGGTACACCTCACTGTGGCATGGTGGGCGTCCTCCTCCACGTGCCCGCAAATCGTGCATTGGCTGTCAGGTTCCAGAGTTCTCCTGTGTTTATTTTTCCTCGTGGGTAAGGAGTTAGTGGAAAGCCTCCACGTGAAGATGCAGACCTTAGGCGCCACCTCCGTCTTCCAAATACAATTCTAGAGAGCCCTTTCACCATCCGGGCTACCACTGTTGCTTTCTATATTGAAGCTTCAGGGATAGCGCCAGTTTGTAGGCACTTTTAACTATGAAAATCCCATTCTTCTCGTGGCTTGTTCATGATGGTGAAATTCCTTACTTTTTGGTTAAAATGATGCTGGTCTCTTACATTCTGTCAATTTTAGATATGGAAGGCTTTTGACCTTTTTAATGTTGGTTTTTTTCTTGTTGGTTATCACGGTTGAAATTCTTCCTATTTTTTAATTTCTGTTTCACCCCTGAAATATTAGCAGTTGAGGTATGTGGAGGGTTTATTTCATCCAAACCGTCCAACATATCTCTATTGTTTAGTGGAACCCGGCCCTGTTTCTAGGGATCATGTTATGTAGGACATGTCTTGGTGATAAGGAGGATGCTATCTTGAGGTCACGACACCCATAATAAGGAATTTGAGAATTGTTCGACGAATCTCATTAACAAATATGATGGCATGTTCATGTGGTTGCTTTATTTTGGCGGATGACTATGCATGTCTCTGAATCGTAACAAGGCGGAGAAAATTGATAGAACTATTCCTTAGTTTGCGGGTGATAGAACTATTCCTTAGTTCGTTTGGGGCCTAACATCTTCAGGGAGATTCATTGTTAAATCTATGTATGCTGACATGTTAAATGGACATACAAGATATCTTCGTAAGTATCTTTGGAAAATAAAAATCCCACTAAAAATTAAAATCTTCATGTGGTTCCTTAGTAAGAAAGTCCTTTTGACCCGTGATAATCTAGCAAAGAGGAATTAGAATGGAAATACGAAATGCTCTTTATGTGACGCTGAGCAATCGGTGAAACATTTGTTTATTTCCTGTTCTTTTGCTAGGCTTATTTGGCGGGTGGTTTTTGCTGCATATAATATTCCACCTCCATCCAATATCACAAATTTGTTTGGGATTGGCTTAATGGAACTAACAAAACTGATAAAGCTAGGATTCGCATTGGTGTTTCGGCTTTATGTTGGTCAATTTGGAATTGCAGAAATGATATTGTTTTTAACAGAAAGGACTCAACTAACTTTTTGCAGATTATTCACACTATGGTGCACGGGATCCATCTATGACGCTTCTTGCTCCCAGAGGACCAGCGAGAGTGCATGGTTTCTGGATGCAACCGCCTTCGAATGGTTGTCCAAGATATTTTCTACCAGGCTACTTGGCGGCCTATTAAGAGATTACAGGATGCCTAGATTTCTTAGCAGTTTTCTATTTTTTCGGTGGTTGATTTTTGTATCGACCCTCGGTGATCGTTGATTTGTAAACTTTGAATATTTGTTTGATTAATAAAAGGCTGTGTGCATCAACCGATGCAGAGGCCGGGGCTCACCCCATTTCGAAAAAAAAAGGTATGAATTCAGTCCAATGTACATCAAGCTTGGATTGAAAAATATGAAATTAAGGTGCTAAGTACTAATAATCTGTATCGTATTTCTCCAGTTTGTCTTGTGTCCACAGGTTAGCCGAAATAATGCCCTCGTGGTCCTTGCAGATGATACTTTGCTTTCACCATGTATCCATCGTGTGACCGTACTATAAGGCAAATTATATCGAGTGTACCCTCTCGTCCTTTGCTCTGTAAATTAATGGAATCATACTAAGCCACATATATAGCCTCGTGTTTTCGCTTTAATTTTTGTGGATCGTCTGAAGCTTGACTTCATTAATTATTGACAAGCTAGTATACGTCAGCGTCCTGATGCATCCTACAATGGCTTGGCTGGTAATATATCCAACTGTATAATTAACCACTCATAAAAATCGGATGAAGAAAATGGTCGTTGTCATCCTGTCCTGTCAAATAAAATCACCAAAAGGATGAAATTTTAGAGAAGGAGAGGCTTTTGAAACATTGGATATTCTTTAAGAAAATAATTAGATTGGAATTAGAGAATCAATATTTGTTCATTCCCCGTGCAATATATGCCAATAAATGCTCGTTAGCTTAATTCCAGTCGACTCTTAGATTATATGTTTGCACTATAATTTCTGATGGTATGAGTTACAACTGAGATTTTCTAGTTACACATAGGGTTGTAATTCAGAAAAAACTTCCAGATACTTGGATTACTTAGTGATTTTTGTTAGTCATGAACAACATAGTTGCAAATGCCCGGAACTACTGGATTGCTTCGTGATTCATGGTAGTTACAAATTGCAACTTGAGTTACAACTGAAATTCCGGAAATTAGCTTAGTTCTGAGTGTGGATATTAATCAACTCCATACTAATATTCTTCTTGGTTGCTAATGAAAATGGAAAACACCGTCCACCACATCCAAGATCGCCGAATCTTCAGCTGGAACACCCTCCTCCTCTTCTTCACCATCTGCGCACACGTTCAAATCCAAGCTAAGACGACGACGTGACCTCACTTTCTTCCCCATGGCGCTTCCTTCCTCGCGGTCTTGTACGTTATTTCTACTTCGTGGCTTCACCGGAGGGAGGAAACCATAGACCCCGAGTCCAACACGTCAGAGCACAGCACGACGATAGCATCCTCCAGACCGACCACGTCGCCATTGCATCCACTCAGCGTCCCTGCCACGATCGCGTCTTTGATGCGCATTTCGGAATCGTGATCCAGCCGGTCGACGCCCTCGATCAGTATAACACGGTGAGGGTTCTCCCGGATCGCCTCGAACAGCCTTGGTCCGGCGTAGTCGCCATTATCGTCGCCCGGTGATCTCTGCCTCTTGAGGGTGAGTTTGCCGTTGTGTGTTGGTTTGTCGGAGCTAGCGGCCTGCACGGCGGTGAAGTCGGCGTAGGAGCCGAATATGAGCTTCGCCAGCTCCAGTGCAATCGCCGTCTTGCCGCCGGCGTCCCTTCCTCGAAAGAGCAGCCAAGTAGTCGTCGGAGACGACGAGGAGCTAGTAGGCTGCTGCTTCCTCAACGACATCCTCCTCGTCAAGCCGGATCGGCACAAGAGCACGGTGCTCGATATGCCGGGCACGATGTCCCCATGCCTCGGACAGCGCAGCTCCAGCGCGTCGCAAAGTATCTTCATATTCTGCGCGGTGAGCTCCGTGAACTTCGCCCGGCGCCGAACAGCCTGCAGTGTCGAGGTAGACATACGTTAAAATGAGTTAGATATACCTCGGATTTGGATGCCTCCACGTTTCATACGTACGTCTACTGGAAGAATCCTAGTGCCGCCGATTGTTGCTCCTGTGGGAATTATGTCTTGGTAGCGGCGGAGCCACGGAGGAAGGATCGCGGTCGTCCCGCCTAGCTCGGCACCGTCAAAGAAGCCTGCACGCGTTGCTCCTGAGTTTGGTTGGCTAGCTTGACTATCACTGCAAGAAAACAGCGAATGTTACTCCAGAGTCCAAAATGCATGTCTAGATACACGGCTACACCTGCTATATTGGTAGTTGTTATTGACACTTAAATATCTTTTTCACACAAAACAATAAATTGTGCGTGGTGCCTTTTCACCTAATATTGGGGGGGGGGGGGTGACAGTAGCTCACTCTGTTCCTTTTAAGTTTTCTTTTTCAAAAATCAACTCTACCATCTTTGAGGAGGTTTGTAGAAAAAACAATCAACATCTATTAAATAATAAAATACAAAATTATATTCAATGATGGATCTAAGGATACTGATTTTGTATTGTACTGGTGAGCTGATAGTATTGGTCGGACAAAGAGGATAAACAGTAGTCCACGAAGTGATCCCGATTGTATGCCACTTGGCGATATTCCTGGCACTATGGGTACGTTTGGTTTTGAGCCAACGATAGCCTTACCAAAAAATTGGCAAGCCCATAGTCTACTAGTCCTGTTTGGTTGGCTTCCAATATTTTGGCTAGCCCATGCCGAGGTATGCGGTGCAGTTCATTTTTCAGCCAAATCCTGGGCGAGATGAGGGCGGCCGATTCGTTCGCCAAAAATTTGGTCACGCCCGCGAATTGGTAGGGCAAGACGGGGCATGAACCAAACGTATCCTATATCCTCAAGGCATCACCTCATTATAGCCAAAAGAACACCATAAGCAATGTCAATTGAGTCAAAGGAAAAGTCCGAACTTTGACGTCTCCATTTATTTGTAAAGGTGTAGTCCATACCAAGGTCACTTCAGTGAACTGGGAGGTGAGATGTGTTGGTTAAGCATTAGTGACGACGACAAAAGTAACTCACAGTAGATATTTTGGAGTGGTAAGGGTTACTAGGCGGAGTGCTGGAAACATGGAAGTGACCAAGACAAAGAAGAACTTGGGAGTACACTTCATCGGTGTTAGGGTTAGGGGTTGTTTGCTAGGTTTAGAGTGAGCATTGCAGTTGTGGTGTGTACAATGAAGTATTTGGGCATGCATAATTTGTTGGTAAACTAAGATTAATTGTCACCTTTGCCACACTTTTAGCATAATGTGGCTAAGTTTAGGTAATTGGAACTGGTGCGACACTTTGACACGTTTAAGAGAATCCTGACATACTTTTTTTTGGTTGAGTGACATGTGGGACCTAGTAAATTTATGAAGTAAGTTCGTGACAAGCATTTGTTAAATGACCAAATAGATGACTAACTAGGTTAAATTTACCTACTGGGGCGGATCTACTATCCCTTTAGCCTGGGCAACCGCCCAAACTAGTCGACTTGCTACTACTTATATTTTCTTACTTATACATTGATTTTGTTTTTAATAAATGACTGTCTTAGACATGTTTGTCCAGGCTTCGGGTGCACCACTGCTTACCAAACTTGGGGTGTGGCAAAGTGTGGCATGGTTACTATATGAATCAAACATGCCGTTCATCCCACCACGAGTGAGCGCCCCAACTGACGAGCCAGAGACAATATTGGCGATGGCGAGAGAATAAGTTAACCAAGGAAATGAAAAAAATGATCAAATAGTAATGGATTGTAATCTTTGAAAAATGCAGTCGCCTAGTCGCACGAGTTATATGCACCGGCTTCCCGTCGCCTCTCTCGTGGGCAAAACGGAACAGCAAATTAAACCTAGACAGGAACGCAAGGAACTGCTGTCATTTCTGTCGGTCAAAGAAAAAAATGTCAGACAGATAAACGCGCACGCGACACTCTGAAAGTAAGTATAGTAAGCTACCTTCTACTTGGGACGTCGGCGACGACTGGCCAATGGAGCTCCGGCACCGTTTGAATGGATGGTTGGCCTGCCCTAATCTCGATGGAAACCCGAGCGGGTAAAGTTGTAATGCCGCAGCTAGCCCTACACGACTCCTCCGACGAGATGACGGCCCTGAGCTGCGAACTCGAGAAGCCGGCCGTGCTCACGACGCGGTCCACGGTCGGGTCGTCGAGAACGGAGACGGCGAGGTCCTTGAGCTCGACCTTACCGCCGTCCACGTCGCCCCGGCGTCGTCCGTGCGCCAACGCCCGCTTCAGCGCGGCGACGAACGCGTTGGACGGCACCGGGCCGACGTGCCATCCACCATCGTTCCCACGGGGCATGTGGATCGGGGCATAAGCGAGGCGGTCGAGCGCGACGTCTAGGCAGTGGTCGAGCTCGTTGAGCTGGAGCAGGTGCGACTGGGACCTGACGCAGGCGGCGCGGATGACGCCGGCTGCGGACGCGGAGAGCATGGCGCTGGCCATGTGGAGCGGGGTGACCTGCGCGTGGCCTCGGCTCCTCGCCAGCCAGACCGCCTGCTGCCCCACGCCGGCCGCCTCCTCCCCCATCGCCTCCTCCCGCACGGTGACCCGCATACTGTCGATCGATCGATGGGCGATGGCACGGACGTTGGCTAAGCTGACTGCAGGAGATGCAGCTACGTGATTATGGGATGCGGATGTTGTTTCTTTCTGAGACCAAGACGTCAGGCCGATTTATACCGCAGGCGCAGATGCACGTGTACGTGCATCTCTAGCTACCTTAGAATTAGATATCTCTTGAAGTGCAGTAGACGTAAGTTACGAGGTTTGTTTGCTTGAGATACCATGTACTACCAGATGAAGATTTATGTGCCCGTGCCGCCTACCACATGCATGCTTGGATTTTTTTGATAAAGAAAGTTTATTAATTAAATATTTAAGGATTATATCCAGCCTCTAAATAACAAAGATGCACACGGATGTTCACTCTCTAACCTATACGGATACAAGAAGAAAAAAATGCTTAATACACGAAATCAAAGTGAAATTGTATCGACGCCTAAGACGGTGGAGGTTCAATCCTGAGAAAAATCCTCCAACCGAGTAGACACCTCCGTAAAGAAATCGTGGTACCCCATAAGCTAAACAGACTACCATAAATGGAGCAAAGTGATGCACCGGTAGATAACCTACATTAAAGAAGAAGAAAATCGTTAAAAACCTTATCATTTATGCATAGCCAAAGCGACTAAATAACACCCTAATAAGTATTTTAAACATATGATCCACTTTCTATCTTTAGCAAATTGCCGAATATGGTAGAACATATTTGGATGATTGACCATATAGATCTAGCAATCTTACACCGAATAATAAGTGTTTTATTGTCTCATAATGATGATAAAAGACACATTTTTTACTTATCTGCTAATTGTGTTTTACGAGGTTATTCTTAGTGAGAATAACTCCCTACTAAGATACCATGAAAAAAACCTTAGTCTTTAGTGGTATCTTTATTTTTCAAATCATCTTATCATTAGGGACTGGCTCAACAGGCTGAACCAATGCTTTATACATAAAATCCACATAGAATTTACCGTTCTCATATAGATTCCAACGAAACTCGTCAGTCCCTTAGACGTTGAAGTAACACATTCCAAGATGCAAGTTGAGCCTAACAAGATTTCTTCTGAACGTCACATTTGGTGCGGACAATTACATCACATTAGCTAAAGTATCGCTATTGTGACGCACAATATTGCACAGAGCTAGATATTATTCACAGAGAATGGTATTTCCTAATTGCTTATCCTTCCATAACCTTATCTCAGATCCACCCTTAATAGAGAAAGAACCATATGGTAAAAAGTGCTTCTTCATCGGTATGGCCAATCCAAAAAGAAAATGAGTTCCTAGGTTTCCAATAAACTTGGGATAATGCACGTGAGCCAACATACTTTCTCCTTAGAATGGTATGACATACCCCATCTCCGGTAAGTACATAGCTTTGGACATAAGACCCATGTTCTTAACATCAAGATCATGAACACCTAGACCTTTTTGATCTTTCAAGTGACAAATAAAACTCATTTAGTAAGCCGGTATTTCTTTTTCTCACTATTTTCTTGTTAAAAAAATCTTGATCGAAAATATCTGAACGCTGCAAAACTTATTTCGGTAACTTGCAGGCACAAATCATATACATTACCATCATAATTTTATTTTGCTTTTAGTTTAAGTTTTAATTAAACATTTGATAAGAATTATGAAACAAAGAGAGTACTCGACAACGACAAAGGAAAATCTAGGATAAGATCTCCAGGACAGTTCGAAACCTTGTACAGCACAGCATCCGTAGGTGTGTATACCTGCGAAGCCGTACGCAAGTCACTGTTCAGGGTTTAATCCTCTGTTTCCCGAGATCTACAGGACGTGCGCCGCAGGCGACTCCTGAATCCTGATGCAGTGATGGACTTTTAATTACCGGTGAAGGGATCACTAGAGTTATATAGCGGAGTGTACCGCTACGGTTTGTGCAGCAGATCCGTCGTCCTACATATGCAAATCAAGCAGCACGACACGACCCGCGCGAGCTGCTAAAAATGTCGACGTACGCCACGATCAGCATTGATCCCATGGCTGCTAGCTCAGGCATCCATGCATATGAGTCATGCCGCAGAAGGATGAGCGCGGGCCATGGAGTAGATCTATGTGTTCCTCAATCATCACTGCTCATTGCACGAACCAGTGAAATATATACCGTCCGTATAGAAACATACAAACGGAAAACGCTACTGTACTCTTTTATGCAACGATATATGTACATTTACACACTGGGGGAGCGTCACAAGCCCATCTGGCCAGTCCTACGACTACTCCTACCTCCTCCCACGTCTGTTTCGCTCTCATTCTTCTGCAGCTCCCCCGTCCCCCAAATTCCCCACGTGTTATGTGTAGTAGGTCTTCTATTTACCTCAGAACCTCAAGGCCAAGCTCACTATTTCTTCTCTCGCTAGCTCAATCCAGCCAAAATAGCTCCTCTAACATCAAGAATTGAACCAAACTCCCCATTTCGAAAAAAAAAATTGAACCAAACTGTAGCTCCAAAATCAGATGGTGATGATCACCATAGCTCAGGCGTGTCCGCCACCGTGGACACTAGTCGTGGAGCATCAGATCGAGTAATATATTCAAGAAATCGAATCATGGAGTGTTTAATCCTCTTGCTATGTGGTGATCTCAAACAATAAACTGATGTATGCCGGTTGGGATATTTGGAGTTTTATTTGGGCTACACATACAGCATAATTCATATGCTTTTGCTTAGCTTAAAACTCGTCTACTAGCTTTTGTATAATCCGTTAGGTAGCTTTGGTTCAAGTTTTCAAGATAAAACCATCATGACATATTATAAAAGAAAATGAGATGATGCAAGTGAAACTGCTGAAGATTCTTCTCCCGGCCCTGAACATGAACCATTGGCATTGTTTGAAGTTGAACAACCAAGACAAAATGAACTACTAAATCTGAACCAGTGCTCTCATACTGAATTATGTGAACATATTACAATATCAGTATACCTCTATATACCTCTATATGGAAATTCTCTCTGCTTATTTCATGGTCACAATTTTTTGAAATACCTATATGTGATTGTGTTATAAAAGCGACAAGCAAATAACAAAAAACGAAACAAGAACACACGCAGGGGACACAAGATTTAACGTGGAAAACCCCTTCCAACACAGAAGGGGACAAAACCACGGGCACCAGCCAGCAAAATTTCACTATATCGGAGAGTGTTTACAAACGCTGTGGGTTATCTTATAATCTGATAAACCCGAGCCGGCGGCTTACAAGATGTATATATAGGCGGTGCCAACCCAAGCCTCCGGCGACGGGCCTCGCTCCGCTCGTTAGAAGTTAGCCTCCCTTTAGTATATGAATTTGGATCACAATATAACAGATTGTTTGGCGTTAAAGGCAATTGGCCCTCCCTTTTTTTCGTACCACGCTCCGCCACTGCATTTACACATGTGCTTCCTACATATATTCACATGCTCATGAAGCGATGCATGATTGACATAGCACAGCAAGGACAGCAGCTAATGATTTTCTCGATTAATATGATCGCGGAACAAGGATATTTTCTAGGGTGAAGGAGACTGTTTTAATCAGGCTGATAAACCGTTAGGCATGTTAGTGATTTCAACTTTTATAGGAAAAGGGAGAGACTAATTCTCAGTCGATTGGAAATTAACATAATTCTCGGCTAGGTGATGTAATCAAATCTCATAAACAATTAATGTTCAACACATGACTAGCACGAATCACGATAAAAATTTGAGTTATTTTTCTCATGTTGCAACTCATGACTACCACGAATCATAAAGCAATGCAATGGTCCAGGACATTTTTCTTAGCTGTAACTCCTTGTGCAATTGCAGAAAAAAAAACAGTTCGAACTCATGTTGCAACTCATGACTAGCACGAATCATGAAGAAATTATGCGATTCAAGAATTTTAGAAGAATTCTTAGAAATTTGAGAATTAGCAAAACCGATTAAAAAAAATCAAAATGTATCAGATATTTAAGTTGGTTGTCAAGCAACCGTGCAAAAGGCAGCTAAACTACATGGGTCCATCAATCCCTTCCGCTCTAGCCTACATACAACCTTGTCGCTGTGGCCTTGTGAGTTGTGAGGATAGTGTCGAACTGCTCCGTTGAATAAGTCATTGCAGTTTAAGGTTCATGGTGTTGTGAACAATAGCAACGAAGATGCTGCACGACCACCGGCCAAGTCAGCAAGACATTTGTATCTGTTCTTGTTAAGCTTGAGCGCGTGGGATCAAACATCCGCCGTGGCTGCAAGCGGCCGTCCTTGAGCAGACAATTTGACAGTGTACCTTGTGCCTATCTTTACTTCCCTTGCAGTAGAGATAATACTGGCCGCGATATGGTACTATTGCCCGTCAAGCAGCGTGCAGCTACTGGCTGTTGTTTCAGTTATCTGCAAAACGCCACTGTATGTGTCCCAACTTTGATGGCTATTAGAATCGCTTTAATCAGAGGCGGCTGCCGTCATCCATCCGATGGTGCTGGCATGCGGTGTACGGACATCGTTTGTACCTACAGGATTGATGATTAAAATGTGCTGGGTACATTGATCGATCGATCTGCAGGTTGTATTCCCAAGTTATTTCTTCGAAAAGTGTGTAATTATTGGCCTCTCTAAGGATGAAGTCAGGGTCGTCCCCCGCGGTGGCCTAAGAGGAGAAACCCTAGCCCTCAACCTCCCGGTCCCCCTCTCCCCTCCCTTCCCTGCCGCCGCCAGCGTGCGCCGCGGGGCAAAGCCCGCGCGGTGCCGGCGGCGGGCCTTTCCTTACCCATAGCATGGCGAGCCGTGCGGGGCGGCGCTTCTCCATGGCGGCGGTGCATCTCGGCAGAGGTCGGCGGGGTCTGGCGCAGCAGCGGCCGACGAGCTGCGTCGGGGGCGTCCTCTCGCACATGGAGGCGGCAGTGGTCGAGGCAGCTGTGTGTGGTTTGGCCCTGATGCTCGTGGTTGTGGTTGTGCATGGCGGCGGGGCTCCATCTGGGCTTGTGCGGGCTGCGGCTTTGGGGTGTGGTGGCGGCGCGAGGAGCCGAGGAGCTCCATCTCCGGCCTACTGCATGGGCGCGTGATACGTCCAATTTGCGTCACTATTTTATATCATAATTTACTGTTATTCATTGATATATTTCATATTTAGAGGTAATACTTATGTCATTTCATCTATTTTTGTATGTTTGATGATTATTGGAGAATTAACCGCCGGAGTCAGGAATCTGCTGGAAAAAAGGATCATCAAGACACCATATTTCTGAAGAACAACAATTCCCAGAAAATATACAAAAAATCCTAATTTGCCAGATGACGAAAAAAGCCAGAAGGGGAGCCCGAGATGGGCCAGGAGGGGGCCAAACCACCCCTAGGCGCGGGCCAGCCTCAGGCCACGCCTAGGCATGGTCTGGGCGCCCTGGCCCACTTCTGGCATCTTCCCCTCGCGTATTTTAACCCCCCGAGAAACCTAAGATCGAGGAAGCAACCAGAGAAATATTCCGCCGCCGCTACGGGGCGGAGAACCAGAGAGAAAGAAAAGCTCTCCAGCAGGCAGAATTCTGCCGGGGAAATTCCCTCCCGGAGGGGGAAATCGTCGACATCAAGCTGAGGATCATCATCACCATCATCTCCACCACCAGCACCATAATCACCGCCGTCTCCACGCCGTCCCGATGTAACACTTCGGGTTTGATACTTGTCTAGTTCATAGGGGAAACTTTCCCGGTGTTGATTACTCCTTGTAGTTGATGCTATTGAGTGAAACCATTGAATTAAGGTTTATGTCCAGATTGTTATTCATCATTATATCACCTCTGATTATGATCCATATGATGTCTCGTGAGTAGTTCGTTTAGTTCTTGAGGACATGGGAGAAGTCATGTTGTTAGTAGTGGAACTATGTTGAGTAATATGCAATGATTTGATATTTAAGTTGTGGTGCTATTCTTCTAATGGTGTCATGTGAACGTAGACTACATGATACTTCACCCTTATGGGCCTAGGGGAATTCATCGTGTATTTGGCTACTAGCTAATTGTGAGGTTGCGGGAGCGACAAAAACCCAAACCCCCAGGAAACCGGTTCACGAGGGAGTGTGGGATCTCGAAGTTTAAGGCTGTGGTTAGATTTATCTTAATTACTTTGTTGTAGTTGCGGATGCTTGCAAGGGGTATAATCACAAGTATGTATTATTCCAAGTATGGGGTAGTGCATTAGCATAGATTCACCCACACAACACTTACCAACCCATTGAAGATTATTCAGCTACGTGAAGCAAAAGCACTTGACGAAATTCTCGTGTGTCCTTAGGAACGTTTGATCATCATAAGAACAACAATTGGCTTGTCCTTTGCTCTAAAAAGGATTGTGCCACTCGTTGCAATTATTATTACTGCATTTTATTTACTCGTACTTTATTTGTCTGCAATACCTGATACCCATGCAAACCTGTTTGCTAGTGTTTACAGTGAATCCTTCATCAAAACTGCTCGTCAATGATACGTCTCAAACGTATCTATAATTTTTGATGCTCCATGCTTGTTTTACACCAATTCATATATATTTTGCTTACACTTCGTTGCACTTTACATGATTTCCGGCACTAACCTATTAACAAGATGCCACAGTGCTAGTTCCCTGTTTTCTGTTGTTTTTGTATTTCAGAAAAGTTGTACAGGAAATAATCTTAGAATTGGACGGAACAAAAGCCGAAGTCAATATTTTACCATAACGAAGACTGACTCCAGATGGGAGTCGAGGGGGGCAGCAGGGCGGCCACACCTGGCCTAGGCGCAGCCTGGCCCTAGCCCGCGCCTAGGGGTGGTGTGGGCCACCCTGGCCTCCACCGATTCCGCCCTTCCGCCTATATAAAGCTCCCGACACAAAAACCCTAAATGAATCAGCCTCCGCCCACGAAAAGTTCCGTAGCTCCACCACCATCGCAGAGAATATTCGGGGGGGGGGGGGGCAGAAGTCTCTGTTCCGGCACCCTGCCGGGATGAGGAATTGCCCCCGAAGCCATCTCCATCGACTCCACCGCCGTCTCCATTGCCGTTGCTGACTTCCATGATGAGGAGGGAGTACTTCTCCCCCAGGGCTGAGGGCTCTACCGGTAGCTATGTGGTTCATCTCTCTCTCCCATGGTGTGATCTTTATGTGATCATGAGCTTTGTAATCTAGATGTCGTTATGCTATTCAAGTGGATTTTACTTATGTGATCTCCAGAGACTCCTTGTCCCACGTGTGTAAAGGTGACAGTGTGTGTGCACCATGTGGGTCTCTTAGGCTCTATTTCGCAAAATACTTGTTCACTGAATTATGATTTGAGTTGGATGTCTCTATGAAATTGTGGTGTGTTAGTACCCCCTATGAATGCTCAAAGTGACAGCGTGGGGTGTTCATTAGTACTTGGGAATACATCTTTAAGGTTTGCTTTTGCAGCCCTACGCAGTGAATTAGTGTTCGTTATCCAACCGGAGAGTAGTTCAGATTAGCATGTGAAGTGCTTATATTTATATTCCTTTATGATATCATTGTTGAGAGTGACCACTAGTGAAAGTATGATCCCTAGACCTTGTTTCCAAACATCGAATCACCATTTATTTACTGTTTACTGCATGTTTACTTGCTGCCATATTTATTATAGAATGTTATTATCACTCATATTCATCCATATCACTTGCATTTTGCTATCTCTTCGCCGAACTAGCGCACCTATACTTCTGACAAGTATATTGGGTGTGTTGGGGACACAAGAGACTTCTTGTATCTTAATTGTGTAGGGTTGCTTGAGAGGGATATCTTTGACCTCTACCTCCCTGAGTTCGATAAACCTTTGGTGATCCACTTAAGGGAAACTTGTTGCTGTTCTACAAACCTCTGCACTTGGAGGTCCAACAATGTCTACAAGAATAGAAGCGTGCGTAGACATCAAGCTCTTTTCTGGCACCGTTGCCGGGGAGGTAAGGTAAAAGGTACTCACATCCTCTAGCTACTATTTTTTTTAGTTGCTGGTGAATGCTCGAACTTATTTCCTTTAGATTCTGCAATTACATCTTTTTGTTTCTTGTTTTTTATTTTCACTAGTTAGGCTTAATGGAAAACAACAACAAAATTCGAGAGCTTTATAGTATTTATCTTGAGTTAGGACATGAGGTGTTTGAAAAGAAAACTAAAAAAACCTATGAAACTTTACTTGCATGCTGGTAGCAATGTTATTAGTATGAATTCTTTGAACACCATTATTGCTAATATATGCTATGAAAAAGTCTAAGCTTGGGGAAGTTATTTTTATGAAAATGATCTTTTTAATTCCCCAGCTTTCGAGGAGGAAATTTGCTATGATGATAGTATGCCTCCAATATATGATGATTACATTGATGATTATGTTATTTTCGTCCACCTACTATTGAGGAGAAAGTTAATGATGATTACAATATGCCTCCTATATTTGATGATTATGGTGATGAGAATAATAACGATACCTATTTTGTTGAATTTGCTCCCACTACAATTAATAAGAATAACTATGCTTATGTGAGGAGTAATAATTATTTTATGCACGTGGATCATGATAAGAATGTTTTATTTGTTGAGTTTATCCATGATGCTACTAAAAGTTATTATGAGAGAGGAAAATATGGTTGTAGAAGTTTTCATGGTACTAAAACACCTCTCTATATGCTGAAAATTTTGAAGTTGCACTTGTTTTGCTTTACCATGCTTGTTACTATGTGCTTCTTTGATTTATTTTCTTACAAGATTCCTATGCATAGGAAGTGGGTTAGATTTAAATGTGTTTCATATTTGCTCCTTGATGCTCTCTTTTGCTTTAATTCATATTTCTTATGTAAACATCTTCTCAAATTACTGAGTCTAACTGAAAGGCGTTAAAGAAAAGCGCTTATGGGAGACAACCCGTTGTTTTGTTTCTGTAATTTTTCTTTTATGTTGAGTCTTCGAAGTTATTACATTTTTAATAACCTTTCCTTATCATTTTTATTTCATTTTTTGCCAAGAATAGCCTCTAATGGGAAGAAAGTAAGATTTAGGGAAGTTGCTGTCTTGAAAACATATTCTGTGTTGTCACCATAAAAATTCTTATAAATAGCTAGAGCAGAATTTTTGAGCTGAAATTTTTTATGCATATGCCCCAGGTTATTATCTAACTTTCGTTAGTTGACCACTTTTCGAGATTACCAACAGAAGATTTTTGAGCTGAAATCGATCTTTACCTGTTGTTCTGTTTTGACAGATTTCTGCACTATTTGCATTTGCCTCTTAATCTATTTCTTTTTTAGTTCTTTTGATCAAAGAGCTTTTTGAATAGTTGTTATAGTAGCTAATGCTTTAGTAGATGTTTGATATATGTTAGAACTGAATCCAAGTGGATTTTTTATTTTGATTGTACTAATGCTGGTAATAAAGAATTGTGTGAAGTTTTGTATGAAGGAAGTTTTCAAGTGTAGGGAGAGAAGAATGATGTGATGAGATGAAGAATTGACAAAAGCTCAAGCTTGGGGATGCCCCTGCACCCTAATAAATATCCAAGAGGTACAAGCGTTAAATCCATCAACAAAGCAACAGGGCATCTCTCTATGCGCTATATTTTTATTGATCCATACGCTATGTATTGTTCTTGGAGCGTCTTTATTTTATTTTATTTGTTTTTTCTGTAGCATATGTTGTATCCCGGGACATTTGTTTTGGAGAAATACCCGCTCCGTTTCAATTGCATAGAATGCTCTAGTTTTCGCTATTATTGTTCTGCGAGTGTTCTAGTTTTCTAGTACTGCGTTAAGCTTTTGTTCTTTCACTTGAATTTTGTTCAGAGCTTGTTAGTATTCTTTATTTATGTATTATTAGCTCTCTGGTCCATATTGTTTTTCATCTCTGAGAGTTATTTCAAATAAGTTGATTGGTGTTGGAGACGAGTAAAATGTTTCATGCCTATAGTGATGCAAAAAAAAAGGCTTGTGTAGACTGTGGCATAGACTTTGGCATGTCATGTTGGATGTTATTCTTGTCATATGCTTAGTATTTATTATTGTAGCATGACTTGTCTCAAATAGCTGAGAGTGCATAATGTGCTATTGAAAGAATCATGTGTTGGTTCCATCATAAAAGCATAATATTGTGGTATTCTCCTTGGATGCTTTATTGGGTTGACTTGGCACATGCTTATACCATGTTATGACTATAACCAGTCAACTAAAACCTCTATGATCATTTATGACTTGTAATATCACTTTATGCTTTGATTGATAATGTTTTGTCGTTATGCATGATTATGGCCATTATTGCTCTCTTAGTTGGTCGCTCCCAGTCTTTTGCTAGCCTCCGCATGTACTGAGTATAAACTATACTCATGCATTCAACCACCATTAAAAAAAGTTTGCCAATTGTGTCCACCATATCTACCTAATAGCATTATTGCTATTCCAAGTATGCTCATCATGTTTTTATTTATATTCCAAATTAAATTTTGGCATGAGAAAATTAGTCAGTAAAGCTCTCATGAACTTGATGGCATATTTACATTCTTGCACTTAATAAACTTGATCATTGTGCCTATCTTATGAAGTTTATATATTTGCAAATTGCGAGTTGGGAGTTAGTATAACCATGCTGATACATCATGCTTGATTGTTTATTTTTATTAGCATTGAATAAAACTCGGAGAAGTTGCATGCATGAATCACGCTATAACTACTTTTGAAACAAATTTCTATTTTAAGTCTTAAATATATTAGAAAGTGTACTACAATATCTTGACTTCTCATATTCAAATCAAACAATTAATTACATTGATCTTGATTTATAGAGATTGAGGTAAATTTGATATAGCGATATTGTATTCCTCTCACAGGGATAGTTCTTATAATGGGCTTATCTATATAATATACTTATTGGGATAGCTTTACATGCTATCAGCTAATGAGATTATGAGAAATTATTTTTCTATTATAGTTTAAATGCATCAAAACCATTAGATTCAGTTCTTTTTGGTAGGATCATCGATGTGGTTGGGGTTTAAAACTATATGTTTCCACTTAAAATAATTTTTTATACGATATTCTCACGGTGTAGAATCTTCGAGTGTTGATAGTAGTTCTTCACTTTGAACGTCCATCTAAGACACATATATATTATAATTGTTAATTAGTTATATTTGCCTAGTGAGATAGGGGGCCATTTTCAGGTTTCGCACTAGG
The DNA here is from genome assembly GCF_022539505.1 of Lolium rigidum. Lineage (NCBI taxonomy): Eukaryota > Viridiplantae > Streptophyta > Magnoliopsida > Poales > Poaceae > Lolium > Lolium rigidum. The sequence continues at coordinate 45,987,812 of NC_061513.1, read as the reverse complement.
CCATGGATTTTGCCGGCCCGGACCCGGTTAAACACTACTCCACTCTACGCTATAGTTCTGCAGTTAGCATCGCCTCCGTCCCAAATTAAATGTCTCGTCTTTGATTAGTTTTGATCTATATACACATGTATCTAAACATGTTTTATCGTTGTAGGTTCGCTTATTTTGGAAAAATAAACTGCAATTCCCTTTATTCTATATTATTTATCACTGATTTAGATGTATCAAGATATATTTTATGTACAAATATATTTAAATCTATGACAGTTAAATAACTATTATGAGACTGAGGAAGTAGGTACGTAAAAATCATTTGCTCTCGGCAGCTCTTGACAGCCTTATACCGTGTTTTAAATGACTACGTACGGCTCAGAGGCGTGGAGATAAGCTCGAGATCGACGTGTGACGATCGAGCGCTAAATGCTATGAGCAGATGCGTACAACTTCTGCCAGATTAATATAGCCGGTCCTTTCAACATAGCCCTTTTTATGCTGCGACGGTGCTGGGTGCAAGGACGCTCTCGTGCTAGCTTTTTCTTTTAACAAGAAGAGCACGGAAGGGCCTGGAAGATTAGGGCATCTCCAACGGACCGACGAATTTCGGACGTCCGAAATGTCCGTTTGCATCAGCCCGCGGAGTCATGCGGCTAGGGCGATCGTTTGCGTCGGAGGTACCTCCAGCAGTGCGGACGCATTTTTTTAGCGGAGACAGCGTCAAGTTCGTTAATGGCATTTTACGTCCCGTCGAGGGCTGCAGCCGGCGATTAACTGTTCTCGCGCGACGATAGTCGTTCCCGCGCGCGCCCAATACATTCGCAAGTTTCGCCGGTGTTTCGTGCGGGAAACGGCCTGCGCGGCAATGCCGTTTCCCGCCCCGCCGTGGCTATATGTGGTGGACTGACGGGCACACCTCAAGCTATAGCATCCATCCATGGCCGACCACTATAGTACTTGGGAACACGTTGTTCAGATGTGCCGCTGAAAGAACATCTCTCATATTATGTTTTGAGTGTTTGATGTCAATGTATGTGATACACTAATGTTTGCTTAAGTGGTACATGGATTATATAGATATATATGTATGTGTGTTGGATGTGGTCAGTGCTGTCAAAAAGAATCAGCAAAAAGTTCATCAGGCCGGATAATCCGGGCCGGATATTTCCAAAATATCCGGCCCCCAGTTTTCGGCTAAGGACTTGAGGAAAAGCAGCTCAGTATAGGGGCCGGACAATTGCCCGGATATTGTCCCGGTTTTGTCCCAGGGCCGGATTATCCGGGCCGGACATTTCAGGAATATCCGGCCCCCTCGAAAACGGCTAAGGACCTGAAGAAAAGCAAGTCTGGATAGGGGCCGGACAATTGCCCGGACATTGTCCTGGTTTTGTACCAGGAGGCCGGATTATCCGGGGGGGCGGATTATCCGGCCCTAACTTGGGCCGGATTATCCGGCCCCCCGGAAGGCTCAACGGCTGGATTTTGGGGAGGGGTATTTATACCCCTCTTCTTCTTCCTTTCCCCTTTGCTCAATCATTGCACAAGAAATCTGCCAAGCTTCACCTCCATTAGAGCCACCTCAAGAAACACAAGATTTGCAAGATCTCCTTCCTCCCCCAACCAAATCTCTTGATCTTTGGAGATTCGAAGGAGAAGCCACCGATCTACATCCTCACCGAAGCGTTTTTCATTTCCCCCTCATTTGTTTGAGGGATCTCATGCTAGTGTTCCTATTTGGTTCCCTAGTTGATTTGTGTTGATGTGTTGTTGTTGATTGTTGTATTGTTACAGATTTGGGAGCGTCCAATTCAGTTGTGGATGTGTGCCCCAAGAACCTTGTAAAGGCCCGGTTTCCGCCTCGAGGAAATCCCTTAGTGGAAGTGGGCTAGGCCTTCGTGGCGTTGCTCACAGGAGATCTGAGTGAAGCCTTCGTGGCTGTTGGTTTGGCTTTCGTAGCAACCACACTCCTCCAAACGTAGACGCACCTTCTTGCAAAGGAAGGGAACTACGGGAATCATCTCCGTGTCATCGCGTGCTCCACTCTCGGTTACCTCTATCCTATTCTATCTCTTATATTGTGTAGCTATATCGTGCTTAGTTGCTTATCTTGTCATATAGGTAAATTCACTTAGTTGCATATCTAGAGAATTTACCTTTGTGTCAAGCCTAAATTGAAAAAGAACTAAAAATTGCTTAGCACCTATTCACCCCCCCCTCTAGGTGCGGCATACGATCCTTTCAATTGGTATCAGAGCCTCGGCTCTTATTTCGGGCTTAACCGCCTAAGAGTATGCCGAACGAGGAGTCTTCGGAAGGGGCCGCCAAGACGGTCTCCATGGAAGACTTCAATTCGTTGAAGTCCTCCATGGAAGCCCAAATGGAAAGCATGAAAAAGATGATTGCCGAGCTTTTGGCTCCGGTTCCTCCCAAGGCTCCCAGTGTAGAGGTTAAGGACACGGGTGCGTTAGAAGAGGGAGATGCTTCGGAATTACCCTCCTCTACCAAACCCGTGGAAGGTGATAACTTAAACACTATCAAATCTCCCATTGCATCTCATAGGGGAACTAGTGGAGGTGAGAGCTACAATCGAGTAGCTCCACCTTTTCTATCTCCCGATATACCGGTTCCCCATCCGCATATGAACATTCGGGGCGACCCACCTAAGTTTTCCATTGAGAATTTCGATACTTGGCAATTTGAGTTTCGCTCTCATGTTTGCAGTGCCTCCAATGAACTTTGGAGAATCATCTTGGAAGGCTTCAAGCCATACAACCCCGACAAGTTGACTAGAAGAGATGCGGTTGATAGTCAACTCAACAACACCGCTTTGCACATGATTCAAACTAGTGTGGGGACAAAGGAATTGCATCGTGTTCGGAACTACACCACCGCCAAGGAAGCTTGGGACGGTTTGTCCGCTAGTTGCATTCGAAGTGAGAGCACGAGGAGGAACAAGTATAATGCTCTTAAGAATAAAGCCGAAGGTTTCATGAGGCTACCGGATGAAGATCATGAAGTCATGTATGGAAGACTTCTCACCGTTGCGGATGCCTTCAGGCTTATTGGTGCCACCCACATCAATGACTCTTGGATCAAGGAGAAGTACATTGAATGCATGATGCCGTTTGTACCCATTGATGTCAAGACTCTTGTCGGGAGGGAATGCTATTCCTCTCTCACCTCTCAACAAGTCGTGCACGAGATGCAAGCTCTCAAGGTGCTTGAGCAAAATTCTCATGATTCTCGCAATCGAGCTCTTGGGATGACAAAAGGGTCCAACCTTGCCTTGGCGGTCAACTCCGTTGAAGAAGTGATTCCTCAAGAATCTTATAGGGCATCTTGGAGTATGTCCTATCCAGGAAGACTTGGAACACCACTATCATGACCACATGGCATTCCATGCTAACTCTTTTTGGGTTGACCCATCCAAGGCCAAGGAAGACAACATCAAGAGAAACAACTCAAGGGGGTCCACAAATTCGGGCCCAAGGACAAGATCTTGCTACAATTGTAATGACAAGCGCCATTTCATTGCCGAGTGCCCCTATGAGAATAGGGAAACTCATGGTGGAAGGCTCATTCCCAAGGACAAGAGCAAAGACTCAAAGGACAAATATTCAAAAGCCCCCAAGAAGAAATTCTACAACAACAAGACCAAGAAGGGCAAGAGGCCCTCAAAAATTGTGCTAGTGACTAGGGAAGAATATTCTTCCGATGAAGTTGGAAGCTCTAGTGATGATGAAGATGAAGAAAGCTCAAAGGAAGTGGCCGCCATCGTCACCACCAACATTCCCTCTTCATCTCTCTTTGAATCTCCCAATGAGAATCCTCATATCAAGAATGCACATTGCTTCATGGCAAGGTCCTCCTTGGACACATCTATTGTGCTATCCACTCAAGAAGAGTATACCTCCGGAGATGATGATGTTGATGATGAAGAAGATGCAACCTCTAATGGATTGGTCGCTCTTGCCTCCCTCTCCACTAACTCTCCATCACCAAGTGAATCCCCCAATGAGGTCATTCATGTGGAGGAAGAAAGTTGCCTCATTGGCTAAATCCTCCGAGGTATCATCCCCTAACCCCTCTATGCCTATCATTTCAAGTGATCTAGGGGTTGATCTTGCTAGTCTAAAAGTGAAACAAGAAATGCTAGAGTTTGATGATTTCATTCTTAACCTACAAGGTAATACTAAAAAGCATGTTTCAAACCTCATGGTTCGTATGGCTCAACTAAATGGTACTCTTGAGAAAAAATGCCAAATAGAGAGAGAAGATGCTCTTGAACTACATGCTCTTAGAAATGCCCTTGAGGAAAGTCAAGAAACCATAGCCTCTCTTGAAGAGAGGTTAGGAAATCTTGGAGATCCTCAAGATAAAATTAACAAGCTCACTAAAGCTAGAGATCTTGCTAGAGCTAAGAATAAAGTGCTTACAAAGGAAAAGGCCAAATTTGGTGTTGATCATGAGAAACTTGTGAGAGATCTAGATGATCTAGACAAGGCACACAAAGCCTTGAAGAGTGAATACTCTCTCCTCTCCAAGTCTTATGAGCAACTTCAAATTAGGCTCGCTTCATATGACATACCTAGCACCTCTACTCCTCTATGTGATCATGCAAATATTGTTGAGGAAAATGCTAGGTTGAAGGATGAACTTGCTAAGGCCTCCTCTCCCCAAAGTAAACTTTCTTTGGATGATCTTTTGAGTAAGCAAAGATCAAACAATGGGAAGGAGGGCCTTGGTTATAATGCCAAGGCAAAGAAGACAAACAAGCAAAAGGCCAAGCCTGCACAAGAGAAGAGGAAAGCCGTCACTAATGGTGAAGCCTCCAAGGGCAAAACCATTAATGATGATAATGCAGGAATTTCTAACCCTCATTACGTTTTATTTGAAGATTATTATGGTGATGTTTATGCTAAATATGTTGGCCCATATGATGGTTATGTTGCTTGGTCTATTTGGGTCCCAAAGACCCTTGTTGCTAACAAAAGAGGACCCTGATACGTCTCCAACGTATCCATAATTTCTGATGTTCCATGCTTGTTTTATGATAATACTTACATGTTTTGCTTGCACTTTATGATGATTTTATGCGTTTTCCGGAACTAACCTATTAACAAGATGCCACGGTGTCGGTTCTGTTTTCTGCTGTTTTTGGTTCCGGAAAGGCTGTTCGGGCAATATTCTCGGAATTCGACGAAACGAAGACCAAACATCATAATTCACCGAGACGGACCAGGACACCGAAGGGGAGTCGGAGGGAGGCACGGGGCCCCCACACCATAGGGCCGCGCGGGCCGGCCCCGGCCGCACCGGCCTATGGGGAGGGCACCTGTTGCCCCTCCTGCGCCGCCTCTTCGCCTATATAAGCCCTTTCGACCTAAAAACTCGAGACCTTTTGACGAAACTCCAGAAAGACTCCAGGGGCGCCGCCGCCATCGCGAAACTCTAATTCGGGGGACAGAAGTCTCTATTCCGGCACCCTGCCGGGACGGGGAAGTGCCCCCGGAAGCCATCTCCATCGACGCCATCGCCTCCATCATGCTCCGTGAGTAGTTCCCCCATGGACTACGGGTTCTAGCAGTAGCTAGTTGGTACTCTCTATCCCATGTACTTCAATACAATGGTCTCATGAGCTGCCTTACATGATTGAGATCCATCCGATGTAATCGGTGTTGTGTTTGTTGGGATCCGATGGATGATACATTATGATTAGTCCATCTATAAAGTTTGTGAAGTTATTGTTGCTGCAATCTTGTTATGCTTAATGCTTGTCACTAGGGCCCGAGTGGCATGATCTTAGATTTAAGCTCTATACTTATTGCTTAGATTGTATCTACAAGTTGTATGCACATGTCGCTGTCCGGAACCAAAGGCCCCGAAGTGACAGAAATCGGGACAACCGGAGGGGATGGTGGTGATGTGAAGATCACATGTTTTCACGGAGTGTTAATGCTTTGCTCCGGTACTCTATTAAAAGGAGTACCTTAATATCCAGCAGATTCCCTAGATGTCGTGGTATCGTCACGGCATATGCCATAGGGTGGCTAATCGAAGGGGCTCCTGAGAGATCTCACGGCGGTATCCGGAAGCGGGTATGGGCACGAGCGACACGGCGACGTACCCAGGTTCGAGGCCCTCCGGTGGAGGTAAAACCTCTACTCCTGCTATGAGTGTATATGGTAATCACACGGTACAATGGTGCTCCTAGAGCTGTGTCCGGGCTGGCCACCGAGAGGCTAAGGGAGACGATGGTCTCTCTCACGGCGGCAGCGGCGTAGGTAGGTGAAAGCAATAAGTGATCGATCGTCCCCGCACGAGAGGGGGTAGTGCGGCTTATATAGGCACCGGCACTTTACATATAAGACCCTATAGTCTGCGGCCGGCTTGGCCGGCTTCGGCTTCCGCTCCTTCCCGAGGTGATGACGTCAGGAGCCGTTGAGGCGTCACGGCCTGTCCCATCCGGCTGCCACGGTCAGCGGTATGGAGAGGAAGCGTCTCTGTCGCCGTCGGCCACGCGTAGCACGTACGGCGCATCGTAGGCCATGATGGCCTGTCCGGCGCGTGGCACTATTGCTCCACGGTGCCCCGCGCTTTACGGAA
>NC_061513.1:45874751-45981112 GCF_022539505.1 Lolium rigidum | reverse complement strand
GGGAGTACTTATGCTCGATAGTGGGTTCATGCACGCATTGACACCTAGGACAGTGACGAGAAAGTTCTAAGGTTGTGTTGTGTTGTTGCCACTAGGGATAAAACATTGGCGCTATGTCAGAGGATGTAGTTGTTGATTACATTACGCACCATACTTAATGCAATTGTCCGTTGTTAGCAACTTAATACTTGGAGGGGTTCGGATGATAACCTGAAGGTGGACTTTTAGGCATAGATGCGGTTGGATGGCGGTCTATGTACTTTGTCGTAATGCCCAATTAAATCTCACTATACTTATCATGTCATGTATGTGCATTGTTATGCCCTCTCTATTTGTCAATTGCCCGATTGTAATTTGTTCACCCAACATGCTTTTATCTTATGGGATAGACACCTCTAGTGAGCTGTGGACCCCGGTCCATTCTTTAATCTTGAAATACAAATCTGCTTGCAATACTTGTTTTACTATTTTCTCTCGCAAACAATCATTTCCACACAATACGGTTAATCCTTTGTTACGGCAAGCCGGTGAGATTGACAACCTCAGCATGTTTCGTTGGGGCAAAGTACTTTGGTTGTGTTGTGCGGGTTCCACGTTGGCGCCGGAATCTCTGGTGTTGCGCCGCACTACATCCCGCCGCCATCAACCTTCAACGTGCTTCTTGGCTCCTCCTGGTTCGATAAACCTTGGTTTCTTTCTGAGGGAAAACTTGCTGCTGTGCGCATCATACCTTCCTCTTGGGGTTGCCCAACGAACGTGTGAAATACACGCCATCACCCACTCAAAGGCTGAGCCTCAAGAAGGTCTCCCTTCAGCAGCAACCCTAAAAGCTTCGCCCAGAAGCATACGAGAGAGCAATCGGGAAAATCTCGACGCCGCGGCCGGACAAAGGAAGAGACGAAGGAGTTCGCACCGTGAAGAGGAAGGCCAAACAGCAGCCCACCCTCGATGCTATGACATGTCATCAATCAGAGGACGCACCCGTTCTCCACACCTCTCAGCTACAGAGCAGCTTGAAGCACCGTGTTATCTCCACTCTTATTTTGATCCTAAGGATGGTCGGGAAAAGTCCAGCCATGCTGTAAGGAACTGCCGACACTTCCTTGAGATTCGGCAGTTCTGCGACGATCTTAGAGCTGAAGCCACATCAAGAGACCGCATAATGGAAGAGAAAGCGAGGTCCTATGGTCATCAGCCAGAGCCATATGTACCAGAACCATACGAGCCAATGGAAAAAAAGCGAGTACGAACCAGTCGAGGCATTCCCAGCCTTTGCGTGGACAGATCAACATGATCCACAAAACCAGCTTTTCGAAAAGAGAAATCAAAAAGTTATCCCGAGAAGTAAAATACGCGGAAGTTTCCATGGTTGATACGCCGGATTTTATTGATTGGTCAGATCAGAGCATCACCTTCAGCAGGGCGGATCACCCGAAGGCCGTCCCAAGGCCCGGTCACACGGCCCTCGTCCTGGAAGCACAGATTGGAGGATACAATATGGGCAAAGTATTTATGGATGGTGGAAGCGGCTTAAACCTGCTATTCGCCGGCACAATGAGGGCAATGGGTTTAACGGTCGACATGCTAAAAGAATCCGACACGGGGTTCCATGGCATTATACCGACTCGACCCGCCTACTCGCTGGGAAAAACATCATTGGACGTAGTCTTCGGCACGCCCGGTAATTTCGGGAAAGAAAGGATTGAGTTCGAGGTAGTCGGCGGGAATCTCGGTACCACGCCATCCTCGGCAGACCTGCGTTTGCCAAGTTCATGGCCGTGCCTCATTATGCATACACGAAGCTAAAGATGCCAGGCAACAACGGGACCCCAATAACCGTTCACGGCAGCTTCGCTCGGTCAGACAACTGCGACAGGGAATTTCAGAAGATCGCCTCGAAATTTGGAGCCAAGGAAGAACTCAACGCGATCGACGCCATCACAGATCACACACAGCCACCAGCCGACAATCGAAGCGCAAGATCCGATGAGTTCGATACTACAAAGGAAACCAAGAAACTGCAGGTGCACCCAACTGATCCGAAGAAAATGGTCAACACCTCGGCTGACCTAGATGTCGCATAGGAAAGCGCGCTCATCGAGTTCCTCCGTGAGCGCTGGGAGATATTTGCATGGGAACCATCCGACATGCCAGGTATCCCCAGGGAACTCGCTGAGCACGCCCTAAATGTTGACCCGACAGCCAAGCCAGTACAGCAGTCGATGCGACGATTCTACGAACCCAAAAGAAGAGCAATTGGTGAAGAAGTTAATCGGCTCCGCAAGGCGGGATTCATCCGAGAGCTTAAGGAATCTGAATGGGTGGCTAATCCAGCCATGGTGCCAAAAGGACACAACCGCCCTTCGCATGTGCATCGATTACACCGGCCTTAACAAACACTGCCCCAAAGATCATTTCCCATTGCCTCGAATAGATCGGATAGTCGATTCTACAGCCGGGTGCGATCGTCTCTCTTTCCTCGATGCGTACTCCGGGTACAACCAGATCAAACTGAAGAAGGAGGACCAGGAGTTAACCGCGTTCATCACTCCACACGGCGTTTTACTGCTACAACGTCATGACCTTCGGGTTAAAAAATGCAGGAGCTACTTATCAACGCTGCATGCAAGCCTGCCTCGAGGAGCAGATTGGAAGAAACATTGAAGTCTACATCGACGATATCGTGGTGAAAACAAAGCACGCAGCCACACTCATCGATGACTTGCGAGAGACCTTTGACAATGCTGGACAGATACAAAATTAAGCTAAATCCTAAGAAGTGTTTCTTTGGAGTACCGGGAGGGCAAGTACTCGGATACTTCATATCAGCCGGAGGAATCGAGGCCAATCCCTTGAAGATCAAAGCTATTCTCGACATGGAGCCGCCAAAGAACCTGCACCAAGTGCGGCAGTGGCAGAGCCGATTAGCGGCGCTTAGCAGGTTTATCGCGAAGCTAGGAGAGAAAGCTTTGCCCTTCTACAACTTGATGAAAAAGTCAGAAAATTTCGAGTGGACAAAGGAAGCACAAGACTCCTTTGACAACCTGAAGAGAATCCTATCGACCTCTCCGGTGCTCGTGACTCCGCGAAAAAAGGAGACACTGCTGATGTACATAGCCGCTACAGCTCAAGTCTTCAGTAGCGTTTTGGTTGTCGAGCGAGAAGAAGCAGGGAGAGTTCATGGTGTGCAGAGGCCTGTTTATTACCTCAGCGAAGTACTTACCCCCGCAAGACGAGAGGTATCCTCATCACCGAAGTTGGCATATGCGGTATGGAGGTCGGCTCGCAAGCTGAGGCACTACTTCACGGAGCACCCGATCAAAGTTGTGAGCGAAGCTCCCACGAAGAGCATAATGACCAATCCGGAAGCCACGGAGTCGAGTGTCTCAATGGGCCATCGAGTTAGCACCACACGACATAACTTACGTCAACCGAACGGCGGTAAAATCCCAAATCCTCCCAGATTTTGTGGCAGATTGGATCCAATCACAGACACCAGCAACACCCGACATGTCGGGGTCATGGGTAATGTACTTTGATGGGTCAAAACGAAGTACGGGAGCGAGGGCAGGAGTGGTGCTGATATCACCACGGGGAGATAAAATGAAGTATATACTGCGTATGAATTTCTCCCTACCGACAAACAACGAAGCGGAATACGAAGCGGCTGCTGCACGGAATGAAAATGGCGAAGGCGTGTGGCGCTACGCGCCTAGATATCTACGGAGATTCGAACTTGGTGGTCCAGCAGTCAATGAACTTGTGCGATGCAGTCAGCGACAACATGGTTGCTTATCGGTAGCTGTATCAGAACATGGAGGCTAAATTTGAAGGATGCGAGCTTAAGCACATTGGCAGAGCCAGTAACGAGGAAGCCGACACTTTGGCGAACATCGGGTTCACATGCTCCCTCATTCCAGATGGAGTTTTTTACGAAGTGATCACTCAAAGATCAATTAAAGAAAAACCATCTGCAAAACCATCGGGTGAAGAACTGGAAAAAAGCTCATTGCAAAAACCTTCGGCTGAAGAATCTCCAGTCCTTTCTTCCGAGCAAGTCCTCCTCCTCGAGCCTCTATGGACCAAACCATTTTTAGCGTACCTGTCAAAACAAGAGCTGCCAGAAGACTCCGTGGAAGCTAAGCGAGTCGTTAGACGATCAAAGGCCTTTACAGTAATAAATGGTGAGCTTTACAAGCGCAGCATCTCAGGGATCTTCCAGAGGTGCATCGCCATTGACGATGGAAAAGCACTGTTGCGCGAAATACATGAAGGAACCTGCGGGCATCATGCGGGAAGCAGAGCCCTCGTGGCGAAAGCCTTTAGGGCAGGATTTTACTGGCCAACGGCAGCATCGGATGCCAGGGATCTAGTCATGAAGTGCGATGCGTGCCAACGTTTCTCGTCGAAACCACACGCTCCTGCAACGGATTTAATGACGATACCTTTGGCATGGCCGTTCGCTCAGTGGGGACTTGATCAAGTTGGACCACTTGCCAAGATCATCACCCGGAGGACACACGTACTTACTGGTTGCGGTCGACAAATTCACTAAGTGGATCGAGGCGATACCGAGTGCGAAATCAAAAGGCTGAAACGGCGGTTCAATTCTTCAAAGGAATAACATGTCGATTTGGTATGCCCCATAGCATCGTCACAGACAACGGTTCCAATTTCGATACCGAGTAATTCAGGAAATTTTGTGACGATGGGGGAATCAAATTGAAGTTCGCATCAGTCTCCCACCCACAGACCAATGGCCAAGTGGAAAGGACCAATGGTTTAATAGGGGATGGTTTAAAGAAACGCCTTAAAGGTGCAGCCGGAGCCTGGGTTGAAGAATTACCATCTGTGCTATGGAGTTTGCGTACCACCCCCAACAGGTCAACTCAATACACTCCGTTCTTCCTGGTGTACGGAGCCGAAGCGATCCTGCCAGCCGACGTTCGATTTGAAGCACCTCGAGTAACAGCGTACACAGAGTCCTCCTCCAAAATCGCGTTACAAGATGCTGTCGATCTCCTTGACGAAGCACGAGATATTGCCCTGGCAAGAACAACGGTCTACCAGCAAGCACTGAGAAATTATCACAACCGACGAATACGCAGTCAAAGTTTCAGCGTTGGAGATATGGTACTTCGGTTGAAGCAAAAAGACCCTTGAAGCTAGAATCCCCATGGGAAGGACCATACATCGTCACTGAAGTGATACCAGGAGGAGCCTATCGGCTCAAGAATCCAGAATCAGGAAAAGACGTCGAGAATCCATGGAACATCGCGCAATTGCGACGGTTTTATACATAGGATACGATTGTTACTTTTTTTTCAACGGCCCATAAGGTTGTTTTGCATTATGAATAAAGATCTAATCAGATTTCTATTACCCTTTTTCTTGCTTCAGGCTTTGGCACCCGAACGAAACGTTCGGAACCGCTTCCATCGGCTCTTACTCCCATCGGGAGCGTTGGCCTAACTCCCATCGGGAGCATTGGCCTAACTCCCATCGGGAGCGTTGGCCCAAAAAAACGTGTTTACACGATGACATTAATTAAATACTCTCGGCGAGAGCTAAGATTAATGGCATACAAAAACAACCAATCCAAGCCTCGAAAGTACGCGAGTGCTTGCGGTCGATGGTTACATTAAAATAAGGCTCAAACGAGGTGCACCGTGTGACGAAGCCGAACTTTCGCATAAATTACATATCGACTTCGCAATAACATTGCATAAAATATAACGAAGTCGTCGAGTAAGCAGGTTGAACCGATCACTCAGCCGCACTCGACAATAAAGTATCAATCAAATAAACATAAGCGTACGGCGTACGCGGCAAACGAGTCTTATGTGAAATACAAGACTATTACGTTCATAATCGGGATCCCCGGTCCCGGTGGGCCTTCGGTTCCTTTTCCGGACATGATTCCATCCAGAAACAATGGTGTGAGCAGGACCTCTGGCAGCATCATAGTACTGGCCTAAATCCCTTTCAGTGTTTGCCACGGCTCTTAAGTCTAAAGAAGGATGGCATGCCAATATTGAAGCAAAAGCAAGCTCAGCACCAGCTAGAAGCTCTTTCCGCACCAGCAGCCGAATCCTTTCTGGAGATTTGAATCGGGTGAACAAGCCAGACAAAGTATCGGGTGCCTGATCCAGAGGAAACAAGGTGTGCCAAACCATCGTAAGAAGGGCATAGTATTTGTCAAAGTAATAGTGTGCCTTCATCACCCGGTACTTGAACTTCGCCATGATGACGGCCTTCGGACGATGCAGCCACAAACCATGTGTTGGGTGTGCAACGTCGGTCATCGCCTCAACCTCGTCATGAATTTTTCTGTCCTCTTCAGCTGCATCCGAAGCCACGACTGAAAAAGGAACGAATGTGAGAACATTCAAGCTATACCTAGAATCAGAAGGCAGGCTAACACTCACAGTTCAAACTTTCGGTAGCAACATGAAGACCATCAAGAGCGTATTGTTCAATGGCAGTCGCTATTTCTCCCTTCTTTTTCACCAAGGCAGCCATCACACGAAGGGAAGTAATATCTTTATTTAAACTAGACACCTGGTCACGTAACTGACGAACAAGGCCTGATTCATCATTACCCGAAGGATTCGGAAAGAGCTCGGCACGGGAGGAAGATGAGGGAATCTGCAACACGTCCTCACTTCAGACCAAGCATTAATATAAAAAAAGAAACTCCCATCGGGAGCATTGAGTGCACATCATACGGGCAAAAGGATGTTTGGCAACAAAGCCGAATTTAAAAAGAATTACGAAAGTATCATGTACAACAACAGTTCAAGGATTAGCCGACGTTGAACCAGGGGCTGACTCAGGAGCAGGCTCGGCTTGTGCTTCAGCCACCAATTTCAGAAACCGGTTAGCGCAAGTTATTGCCGATCTCTTGAAAGGCTCAAGGTCGACTAGATGATTTTCATCATCAACGAGCGGCGCTTTAGAGAACTCTTCCAATTCCGACCCCATCCCGTGGCCCATAAGCAACTGGAAAGTAAGAACTGCACCAATTGAGCGGCTGCGACGTTTCAGTACCTCTATAGGTTCAGAGGGATCAACAAGGAAGGCTTCAGCCATCTCATCAAGAGTCTTGTCCAACTTCGCCTTAGGGAAGATCATCGAATATAACTTCGACGAGCGCTCCCTTGGACTTCGCAATAATCCGAGGATCCGGACATTTGACTCAGCAGCAAGTGACAAGGCGTCAGCCGTAGAATCTTCCCGAAGCTGGTGGCGTCGGCTGACAGTTAAGTTGGCGGCCTCTAAAAAAGAGAGTATTAGTAATCAATGGAGAAAGCATCAAGAAAGGGACGGAGCACCGCAAGGATTTCTACCTAATAAATCCTTGATGGATTCACGGAGGACACCCTCCTTCTTATCAATCGCAGCCGCCGCTGCACGCCTGGCATCTTGGTCATCCTTCATTTGATGCTTCAGCCGATTCACTTCTTCCTTCAACAAGGCATTCTCACTTTTGGCATCGGCAGCAAGCCGGTTGGCTTCGACCACCTGATCAGCCGAAGATTTGACGAGCCTTCCGAAGTTGGGAGTTTTCGGCTTCAAGGCGAGTAAATTGTTCCGCAAAGTCCGCTACGAGCATCGGCTCGTAGCATAAATTGGCTGCAGCCAGGAAAAAGTCAAGAGGAGTCAGGTGATGGAAATTCAGCAAAGCTTGACAGATTAAAATACTTACGTGATCACGGCCAGCCGGCGGGGTGGGAGCATCATCGGAAGGAATAACTCTCGACACTGGGACCTTCTCTACACCCGTTCGGGATGGAGGTGTCGACTTGGCAGGAGAAGGGTTCGATTCCTTAGCCGATGCTACTCTTTCAGAGGCTAGTTTAGCCCTCTTTGCAAGAGGAACATCGTCATCGTCATCGGCAGAGCTGTTCAAGTATGGCGAGCAGTTAGTATACAAGATGACAAGAAATAAAAGTAACAAAGAGTATAAATGCTCACAGGTCCAGATCATCTTCGTCCACGAAGAAACTTGTTGAACCCTTCTTAGCAGGAGGAGGCGAAGCAGCTTCGTCGGCATCATTATCTCCTTCCGAAGAACTTGATTCAGCCGAAGCGATAAGATCATCATGTACCTGCTTGCGACGTTTGCTCCTGAAGAAGGCGTCATCTTCAGCAGTTTCCTCCTCTCGGACATCGCTGTCCTCAAGGGCATGCTGAGCATCCTCGGTTCCCTCAGAATCGTCATCATCGCCTTCTAATACCACTCCACTCTCGGGTGAGGGAGGATAACATTGGGCGGCAGCGGGGACCTGCGGAAGAATAGAAAACATGAAAGGCATAAAAAAAGGAGGTAATGACAGTAAATGAAGAACGATAAGGTTACCTCGGACGGAAGATGCTTGAAATCATAAGGAGGGTGCGCCGATGTCAGGACAATGGTGTCCTTGGTGCTGAGGCATGTCAGGCGACGAACTTCGTTCTTGAGCTCATTTGCCGACAGGTCGCGCGAGTTGACCCTTGACTTGTCGTTTTTGCCGATAAAAAGCCACAGCTGGTGAGGGCGAGACATCAGCGGCTGCACTCGACGTTGTAGGAAAACTGAAACTACTTCAGTACCACACATCGTCATGCCTCCTGAATTCTTCAAAGTGACAATTTGCTTGAAAAGTTCGTCGGCTATCGCCTTTTCTTCGGGAGAAAGGGCGTTGTTCCAAGACTTCTTCTTGTGAGCCACCAAGACATCGTCAAAGGAGAGAGATTTGAACGCCGCCCGAAACGACAGTGGTCCCGAAGGTAGAACCATTTGTTGCGCCGGCCCCGGACGGATTCCTTCATCGGATAGTCGAAGTAATCGACCTCCTTCCCGACAACAAAGCCGAAGCCACCAACAACGGGGGGCCATTGCTATCATTGTGACGCTTCACATAGAAAATCTTCCTCCAAAGGCCCCGAGTGAGGCTCAATGCCGAGGAAAGCTTCACAAACAGGTGACAAAAATGGAAAGGTGGAGGATGGAATTTGGGGTCAGCTGCCGAGCTGAATCCCATAGAAGAAAAGAAGGGAGCGAAGGAACTCGTGCGCCGGAAGAGAGAGGCCACGGAACGAAAAGCGACGAACATGACGGTGAAGCCCTTTGGGGGACTCGGGCGAGAAACCTGACCTGGGAGACGAACGTCATCCTCAGATGCGGAGATGAAGCCGAGGGCGCGATGTTTGTTGATGTCACGGTTGGTAATGGCAGAAGCGCTCCAGTTACGGCTAACTTTGGCCGCCTCCGATGTGCTGCCACTCTTCTTTTTGCCCATGGTGAACGAAGTTTTTGATGAGAAGGCGGAAGAGCAGGAGGCTTGAAGGAGAAGATGAGCAGTGAACGGGGTACAAGGTAAAAAGAAAGGAGGCTCCCTATTTATCTCAAAAGAATTTGAGCACAGACGTGGCCATAACTCCACAAAGCATCGTGGGGAGAAGAGCAGATTTGACTGTACACGTGGCAAGAGTGGAACCGGCGGCCCATTATTCCCACGACGCGCGAAAAATGAGGAGACGCCTCGATCGCCGCGCGTGCACTAGTTAAGACCTAAAAACTGCCCGCGCAGAACTAGGGTGGGCCCGTCGAGGCCAAGTCCCATCAATTGGCCCACAGCGAGTTACACGTCAAGTCAAATCCCGTCAATTGGCCCACAACTATGACGTCATAATTTGGAAGCATTCGAAGGAAAAATGAAAAGTTGTCGGATGAAGGACTTGAGTCTACGCCGACTGCAGACATCCGCACCTAGACTCGGGGGCTACTCCCATCGGGAGCGCTGACGCGCACCCGATAAAATGAAGACTCGACAGAATGAACAGTCGAAGGAAGAAGGTTTGAGTCTGCATTCAGTTACAAGCACTTGCACCCAGATACTCGGGGGCTACAACTCCCATCGGGAGCGCGGCGTGCACCCGATAGAAGTTTTTTGCACTCCAGGATCATGCCCAGGGACTTGATTCTGTGTAGGGTAACGTTGTTTTGCCATCGGCAGTTAACCAAACAACAGTTGGGCATGTTACTCATTATCCTTTGCATAAACAAAAATATATCGGATGACCTATGAAGACCTGTGGAAAACATCGGCAGAGGAGAATATTCGAGTGGTACAACTTGAGTCTACGCACGGACTGCGAGCATCCGTACCTAGACTCGGGGGCTACTCCCATCGGGAGCGCTGACGCGCACCCGATAAAATGGAGACAGAGCAGATTCAAGATGAACAAGGACAATGAAGGAGAAGAACATCAGGAGAAGACATGCTTTAGTCTCTACCCGAACTATCTTCGGCTAGACACTCGGGAGCTACCGACGTGGGCACTACCCTTCGGGTAACCCACATTACCCTATCCCGTATTGACTAATTGGAGGTCCATGAAGACACCCGAAGGCGAGAAGGGCCACCAGGACGGCGCACCGAAGGTTCCTTGACGGGCAAGACAAGGAAGCGATCGAACAAGGAAAGATCGGATCTAAAACTACCGTAAACCTAGTCGTACTCGGTGAGACCTCTTGAGACCTAGCCTCCTATATAAAGGCCGGGAGAGGGGCTGCCGAGGGACACGATCAATCTTAGCCATCTTAGCCAGAGAAAGCTTAGAGCTAGGGCATCTTAGCAACAGCCATCTCGACGAGATCTCAGCCGAACTATTCGGCACCCCATTGTAACCCATTATCATCATAATCAAGAACGGACGAGCGGGACGTAAGGGTTTTACCTCATCGAGGGCCCCGAACCTGGGTAAATCGCTCTCCCCGCTTGTCTGTGAACCGATGTCTCGTGTCAGCTTACAGGATTCCGTCAACCCTAAGCCCCTATCGGAGGGCATTGGCGAGGAGTACCCTCGACAACTAGTGTCTCTCCTTTCTGGCGTGTATAGATGGGTGCTAGAAGAGTGTGGTGGCGAAGGGAAAGACCTCGCGGTGGTCTGTGGCGTCCAGCATAGCGGGCGGCGTGGCCGTGCCCACAACGGCGTGCATGCATGTTCGGCATTGGCATCAGCATGTACGTTCGGCATTGGCCTCGGCGGTATCTCTGGTGTGTCAGTGATCGAATGAGGGGACGGGATTGACGTTGCATCCCGACGGTGACCTAGCAGTGGCGGCGAGCATAGTCGTTCTGACCATGCCGATATCGGCATCGGCATCGTTTGGAGGCTATGGTGCTCGAATCAAGGTGGGATTTGTTTCTTGTACGCCAAAAGTGATTTGAAACAAGTTTCGTGTTGAAGGTTAGGTAACGAAAGTTTGTAACTAGGGACCCTTGTAACTAAGCCCAAAATTATACTAGCGCCATGATGAGGTTCTTTTTGATAGAGCTATACGGTTGGGCAAACTTTTTTGACACTTTTAGATAGGGTTCCTTGTTGTTACACGTATGGCATCATGTATGGCAAATTTGGGGTCATTTGGAGATGTTCGAAAAAATCACTTTGCTTAAACGCATGCCGTTTCGTTTCACTGAAACCAGCTTTTCTAACAAGGTGATTTTTTCTACATTCTCTAAATGACCTCAAATTTCATACAGCTGATCTTCTATACATAGATAGATAGATTGTTTCATTTTTACATTTTTCGAACTTTTTATTTCCCTTTATAATCCCCAATTGATTTTCAGATTTTGTAACAAGTTATGGCATAATGTATGGCATCATTTTCGCCCTAAATTTCAAATTTTGTGAAACTTTCCCTTTTAGATATTCCTTGTTGTTATAGATATGGCATCATGTATGCCAAATTTGGTTAGGTCTCCCACTGAAACCAGCTTTTGTAACAAGTTAGGTTTTTTCGACCTTCTCAAAAGGGATTTTTTTTCTACCTTCTCTAAATGACCTCAAAAATTATACAGACGATCTTGTATACAAAGATAGGTAGATTTTTTTGCATGAAAAGTAATGGATACAACAAATGGGTGATGGTTTATCATTTTTGGCGTGAAAATTAATGGCTACAACAAATCGGTGATGGTTTATCATTTTTTGCGTAAAACTTAATGGCTACAACAAATCGGTGAAGGTTTATCATTTTTGCGTGAAAATTAATGGCTACAACAAATCGGTGATGGTTTATCATTTTTTGCGTGAAAATTAATGGCTACAACAAATCGGTGATGGTTTATCATTTTTTGCGTGAAAATTAATGGCTACAACAAATCGGTGATGGTTTATTATTTTTTTCGTGAAAATTAATGGCTACAACAAATCGGTGATGGTTTATCATTTTTTTCGTGAAAAGTAATGCCTAAAAGAGTTTATAATTTTTAGCGCGTGAAAATGAATACAGAAAAACGCCCTTTAGCATACTTAGAGAGTGGAAGGTAACCGCCGACAGAGAGAGAGAGGGGTTATCCTGCCCGTTAGATCATACGATCAACGGTCGACGGGCACGATCCGCGTGACATGGGCTAGACCAATCAGAGCAATGTTGCACGTTGCGAGAATTTGTGGAGGGAGAGTGCAAAACTGAGTAGTATCAAGAAACCAAGGGCACCTATGTAATAAACAGACTAAGGGATTCAAATATGAGATTAAAAAAATGGAAAATGCGTGTTTTGTACAATGAAACCCATCTTGGCCTACCTCAAACTATTTGCAATACAAATATACATGAGTGTGAGAATTGTGGCCTCATTTAGACAAAGTATGTTTTGGGGAAAGCTGTTTTGGGAAGGGCTTATTGTGGAAAACCATGCACCTTCATAGCTACTAGGTGATTTGAGAAGGCCTTTGAGAAGTGGCAATTTGTGGTAAAACTTGATTTATCTATGAATTATCTATGTTTTGAGAACTGGCAATTTGTGGTAAAGACTCCATGAGTATGTGCCACTATTTTTCGGAATTTTTTCACATTAAATGACTCATTTAACTAGTTAATCTCATTTGTTGACTGTTTGTTGACCAGCCACTTGAGGGTAAAACTGAGCATATTGCACTAGCCAGTATTAGCACTCAAGGGGAAAACTGAGCACACAAAAATGCTAGTATATGACTCGAGGTTATACCTGAGTATATCTAAATTTCCAGGGTTAGACTCGAGGACGCGTGTTGCGGTGCAGAAATGGAAGACGTGCAATTGTTGACGCGTAGACGCGGGTCGCGGTGCAGAAGTCGAAGACGTGCAATCGTGGACGCGTGTCGCATTGCAGAAATCCAAGACGTGCAGCGGTGGACGCGTAGGACGCGGGTCGCATTAACCACCCCTCGCCTTTATAGACGCCTCCTCCCACTATCTCTTCCACTCTCACTCGCCCACGCAACGACGCCTCTCTCACGTCCCATCATCTTCTCCAAAGCTCCCAAGCAAAAAACCCTCTCCCTCTCCCTCTCCTCTGCCGGCGAGATGGACAAGGAGAATGCCAATCCCATCGTCGACGGCGCCGTCGGCTCCAAGCGCGACGCCTCCCTCTTCGACGCCGTCCCCTCAACGGACGTCGCCGGTGCATCGGAGGCTGTTGCCGCCGGTGGCGGTCAGATCCCGCCGGGATGTGACCCCTATGAGCCGGTGCCGTCCGTCCCGCCCCCGAACCCCTACGACACCTTCCTGGAGGACCCATGGAACGAGGTAACTACGGTTTGCTTCCTTTTTTGTTTCCCATTCCTTTTTGAACCCTATTTTTGCTGGTGTAGATGGATCTGTAGATGGATGAGTATTGGGCTAATATTTGCGCCGATTTTATTCCATTTTGTTTTGATCACTTCTTGATTTCCTTTAAGATTTGGGGTTCGGCCGTTCGGTTAATTTATGCAAGTAATAATTGGATCTCAATCAGTTAATTTATGCAAGTAATCATGGGATCTCAATCAGTTATTTTATGCACTAATCAAAAGATATCAACCGTTTAATTTTGCAAATAATCTGGAATGTGTTCAAGTTCAGATCCGGATTCTCGTTTCTTTGCCTATGATGAATCGTTGGGCACAAATTTTTACGGGGAGGGTTCAGCGAACCATTGCTATGTACAAATCTATTGTGCATGAGCTTTGGTTCGCTTACACCTTCCCTGTAGATATATAATCATGCCCACTCTAACTGAGGCTGACTCTGTTTTTCCTAACTTTGTTATCATGCACGTTCGTCATCGTTGCAACTCATTCACTCATAGTTTCTGTTTGATATGGATCAGATGTTTGGCAGCGATGTCGGCAGCGACGACGAGGAGGAGGACGTCAAGACTCGACAGGTGCTGCGGAGGCTGCAGGTCGGCCAGTACATCTCCTACTTCACCAAGGGTGTCTACAGGTGCCCCTTCTGCACCAGGAGACTCGGCGCCACGGACTTCAACTGCATCGTCACGCATGCCGAGAACATCGGCAACACCTTCCCCCAAGGTCGGCACGACGGTGAATGTCTACTCCTTCCGCGCCAAGCACAGGGCTCTCGGCATGCACCTCCGCAGAGCATGCGGCGGGTGGAGATCTCCGCCGGCGCATGCCTCCGCTCAAGCCCAAGGCTCCCAAGGGGAGCAGACAGCAACAAGTGGAGGGAGAGCCGGATGGGGTAGGCGGAGTCCCGGGACGTGTGCCGCTGCTGCCTCCCATTTTGTTGTTGGGATCCCTTTGTTGTTAGCTAGGGATCCCTTGTTGTTATGTTGTTAATATGATGGTGCTCGTGAAGAACCTCGAACCTCGTTACTATGTTGGCTGCCGTGTATGCAGCTTATTATCTAGGGAGGGATCCCTATTATCTATCCCTATTCTACTATATTTTGTTGGTCTTTGTTTTCTCGATTTACTAACTGTGAATTTATCGTACATTACCCTGGAGATTTGCTTCTAGATTTAACTACATACATATGGACCAGAGGGAGTACTAGATTTGCTGCCATATTGGGCAAACAATGAGGGCCAAAAGGCACAAATAATTGAAGAAATACAGAAATGCACGCTTCTCTAGATTTGATACTATTTTGGTGAAAATGACAGAGAGAAAGAGGGAAAAAAGGTGCTCTTAATAATGCCAATTTGGGGCCGAGAGAGACAGAACCCAGCTCCTGCTCACATGCAACCAAACGCAGTCTCGTCCTGTCCCACGTGGTCCCTTTCTAGCAGCCCCACGCGACGCGGCCCCACACGACGCGGCCCCACACGTGACAGAACGGTCAACTAAACGGGAATCCTGCCGTCTGAGCTGCTTCTGCGGATTTCAAACAAGGGCTTGGGGAAAACTGAGGAAAAACTAAGGAGCTGGGGAAAACTGAGTACAACTAAGGAGCCAGGGGCAGGAAAATAGAAATCCCTATTTTTTTACGCGTGCATCAACCTGAAACTCTACTAGGTGGGTGATGTCTACGCACGCTTCTATTCCTGTAGACAGTGTTGGGCCTCCAAGAGCAGAGGTTTGTAGAACAGCAGCAAGTTTCCCTTAAGTGAATCACCCAAGGTTTATCGAACTCAGGGAGGTAGAGGTCAAAGATATCCCTCTCAAGCAACCCCGCAATTAAGATACAAGAAGTCTCTTGTGTCCCCAACACACCTAATACACTTGTCAGATGTATAGGTGCACTAGTTCGGCAAAGATATAGTGAAATACAAGTAATATGGATGATTATAAGTAGTAATTGCAATCTGAAATAAAAATGGCAGCAAGCGAACATGTAGCAGAACTTGTTGGAAACGGTGTTTCAATGCTTAGAAACAAGGCCTAGGGATCATACTTTCACTAGTGGACACTCTCAACAATGATCACATAATTGAATAAATAAATGCTACTCTCAAACACTCTCTTGTTGGATAACAAACACCATTCATTGTGTAGGGCTGCAAAAGCACACCTCAAGCCGGAGTGAACAAGCTCCACAACGTCATAGAGGAATGACACACGATGCGCACACTGTCACCATCACACCATGGAGAGTGAATCCGGAGTTCATATTAAAGTAACCTCTAGAGTGCATAATAGACAAGAGTAACATCTACATATTCAACTAGATTACAAAGCTCATGATCACATAAAGATCACACCATGGGAGAGAGAGATGAACCACATAGCTACCGGTAGAGCCCTCAGCCCCGGGGAGAACTACTCCCTCCTCATCATGGGAGACAGCAACGACGATGAAGATGGCGATGGAGTCGATGGAGATGGCTTCCGGGGGCAATTCCCCGTCCCGGCGGCGTGCCGGAACAGAGATTCTGTCCCCCGAAACTTGTCGTCGATGGCGGCGGCGCTGCGGAACTCTTCGTGGAATATGACTGATATCGCTAGGGTTTTCGGAGACGAAGGATTATATAGGCGAAGGGGCAGCGTCGGGGGAGCCAGGGGGTGGCCTCCTGATACGTCTCAAACGTATCTATAATTTCTTATGTTCCATGCTACTTTTATGATAATACTCACATGTTTTATACACACTTTATGTCATTATT
The DNA here is from genome assembly GCF_022539505.1 of Lolium rigidum. Classification (NCBI taxonomy): domain Eukaryota; kingdom Viridiplantae; phylum Streptophyta; class Magnoliopsida; order Poales; family Poaceae; genus Lolium; species Lolium rigidum. The sequence goes on along the minus strand of NC_061513.1, from coordinate 45,964,744 downwards.
ATGCATTTAACGGCATTAACCTATTGACGAGATGCCGAAGAGCCAGTTGCTGTTTTCTGCTGTTTTTGGTTTCAGAAATCCCACAAAGGAAATATTCTCGGAATTGGACGAAATCAACGCCCAGGGTCTTATTTTTCCACGAAGCTTCCAGAAGACCGAGGGAGAAACGAAGTGGGGCCACGGGGCACCGACACCATAAGGCGGCGCGGCCGGGGTGGGCCTCGCGCCGCCCTGTGGTGTGGGGCCCCCGTGCGTCTTCCGACTCCGCCCTTCCGCCTACTTAAAGCCTTCGTCGCGAAAACCCCAGCATCGAGAGCCACGATACGGAAAACCTTCCGAGACGCCGCCGCCGCCAATCCCATCTCGGGGATTCGAGAGATTGCCTCCGGCACCTGCCGGAGAGGGGAATCATCTCCCGGAGGTCTCTTCATCACCATGATCGCCTCCGGATCGATGTGTGAGTAGTTCACCCCTGGACTATGGGTCCATAGCAGTAGCTAGATGGTTGTCTTCTCCTCATTGTGCTATCATGTTAGATCTTGTGAGCTGCCTATCATGATCAAGATCATCTATTTGTAATGCTACATGTTGTGTTTGTTGGGATCCGATGAATATTGAATACTATGTCAAGTTGATTATCAATCTATCGTATATGTTGTTTATGTTCTTGCATGCTCTCTCGTTGCTAGTAGAGGCTCTGGCCAAGTTGATACTTGTAACTCCAAGAGGGAGTATTTATGCTCGATAGTGGGTTCATGCCTCCATTGAATCCGGGACGATGACGTGAAAGTTCTAAGGTTGTGGATGTGATGTTGCCACTAGGGATAAAACATCAATGCTTTGTCTAAGGATATTTGTGTTGATTACATTACGCACCATACTTAATGCAATTGTCTCGTTGTTTGCAACTTAATACCGGAAGGGGTTCGGATGATAACTCTGAAGGTGGACTTTTTAGGCATAGATGCATGCTCTGGATAGCGGTCTATGTACTTTGTCGTAATGCCCTGATTAAATCTCATAGTACTCATCATGATATATGTATGTGCATTGTTATGCCTTCTTTATTTGTCAATTGCCCAACTGTAATTTGTTCACCCAACATGCAATTTTTCTTATCGGAGAGACACCACTAGTGAACTGTGGACCCCGGTCCATTCTTTACATCTGAAATACAATCTACTGCAAACTCTGTTCTTTACTGTTCTTCGCAAACAAACATCATCTTCCACACTATACATCTAATCCTTTGTTTACAAGCAAGCCGGTGAGATTGACAACCTCACTCGTTACGTTGGGGCAAAGTACTTTGATTGTGTTGTGCGGAGTTCCACGTTGGCGCCGGAATCCCCGGTGTTGCGCCGCACTACACTCCGCCACCAACAACCTTCACGTGTTCCTTGACTCCTACTGGTTCGATAACCTTGGTTTCTTACCGAGGGAAAACTTGTCGCTGTACACATCACACCTTCCTCTTGGGGTTCCCAACGGACGTGTGTCTTACACGCCATCAAGACAGTTTTTGGCGCCGTTGCCGGGGAGATCAAGACACGCTGCAAGGGGAGTCTCCCACATCCAATCTCTTTACTTTGTTTTTGTCTTGCTTTACTTTATTTTATTTACTGCTTTGTTTGCTCTCTATATCAAAAATACAAAAATATTAGTTGCTAGATTTACTTTATTTACTGTCTTGTTCTCTATATTGAAAACACACAAAAAAATAGTTACTTGCATTTACTTTATTTACCTTTTGTTTATTTCATCGTGTTTCCTCCTAAGTACACTCTAAAAGACATACCGGTAGGACGCGGGTCTATCATTGGAAGGGATAATATAGAAGATTTTTTCACTCATGTTAGTACAGCTGAAGATTTTGAAGATAGACACTTGGTAGAACTTGCTCCCACCTATGAAATTGATGCTGCCTCTTTAGTACGCATGTTGGAAACTAGATTCGTTAATATTAATCCTATAATTCAACACATGTTTCTTACACTCTCTGATATGGAAAGGGGAGAAAAGAGAGATTTTGTTTTAGATGTCCTTCTTAGAGAATTTGGTGATATAGCTAAAGAAGCTAGAAAAGTTTTTATTAAGCATAAGAGGCTTGGATTTTATACCGACTTTGCAAGAACACTTGAAAAGATGGACATGGATAGAATAAAGTACACTAATAATGTTAATGATGGAGGGGAGATTAAAGTACCGATACCTAGTAAGCTCCTAGGAATGCATGAAGCTCTAGAAAATAACTATGGTTGGCTTGTTCCTGAAAATTTGTTTGATGAGAATAGCAAGCCTAAGAGTAATGAAAAAGGAGCCTCTGAAACTTACATAGATAAGATACAATGCATAGTTGAGAAAACTCCAAACCCCTTTGTCAATGCTTCATCTCTTGACAATACTTGATTCACACTTTCTGCGCCTAGCTGAAAGGCGTTAAAGAAAAGCGCTTATGGGAGACAACCCATTATTTTACTTCTGCACTTTTATTTTATATTTGAGTCTTGGAAGTTGTTACTACTGTAGCAACCTCTCCTTATCTTTATTTTATTGCATTGTTGTGCCAAGTAAAGTCTTTGATAGTAAAGTCAATACTAGATTTGGATTACTGCGTAGAAACAGATTTCTTACTGTCACGAAATTGAGCAGCCCCTTCTGTAGAAAATTTAGAAAAATCTGCCAATTTACGTGCGTGATCCTCAGATATGTACGCAACTTTCATTTAATTTGGGCATTTTCATCTGAGCAAGTTAAGTGCCCCTGAAAAATTCGTCTTTACAGACTGTTCTGTTTTGACAGATTCTGTCTTTTATCTCGCATTGCCTGTTTTGCTATGTTTGATGGATTTCTTTGTTCCATTAACTTTCAGTAGCTTTGTGCAATGTCCAGAAGTGTTAAGAATGATTATGTCACCTCTGAATATATGAATTTTCAATTATGCACTAACCCTCTAATGAGTTTGTTTTGAGTTTGGTGTGGAGGAAGTTTTCAAGGGTCAAGAGAGGAGGATGATACAATATGATCAAGAAGAGTGAAAAGTCTAAGCTTGGGGATGCCCCCGTGGTTCATCCCTGCATATTTTAAGAAGACTCAAGCATCTAAGCTTGGGGATGCCCAAGGCATCCCTTTTTCATCGACAACTTATCAGGTCACCTCTAGTGAAACTATATTTTTATTCCGTCACATCTTATGTGCTTTACTTGGAGCGTTTGTATGTTTTTTTTGTTTTTGTTTTTTTTTTTTGAATAAAATCGGATCGTAGCATTCCTTGTTTGGGAGAGAGACACGCTCCGCTGTTTCGTATGAACACATATGTTCTTAGCTTTACTTTTAATGTTCATGGCGAAGGTTGAAACTGCTTCGTTCATTGTTATATGGTTGGAAACAGAAAATGCTGCATGTGGTAAATGGTATAATGTCTTGAGTAATTTGATACTTGGCAATTTTTGTGCTCATATAGATCATGTTTAAGCTCTTGCATCATGTACTTTGCACCTATTAATGAAGAACTACATAGAGCTTGTTAAAATTTGGTTTGCATGATTGGTCTCTAGAGTCTAGATATTTTCTGGTTAAGGTGTTTGAACAACAAGGAGACGATGTAAAGTCTTATAATGCTTGCAATATGTTCATATGTAATCTTTGCTGTACCGTTTTATACTTGAGTTTGCTTCAAACTACCTTGCTAGCCTAGCCTTGTATTGAGAGGAATTCTTCTCGTGCATCCAAATCCTTGAGCCAAAAACTATGCCATTTGTGTCCACCATACCTACCTACTACATGGTATTTCTCTGCCATTCCAAAGTAAATTACTTGAGTGCTACCTTTAAAAATTCTATTCTTTGTCTTTGCAATATATAGCTCATGGGAAAATAGCCTTAAAAACTATTGTGGTGAAGAATATGTACTTATGTATCTTATTTCTTAATAAGTTGCTTGTTGAGCGGTAACCATGCTTCTGGGGACGCCATCAACTATTAGCTTTGTTGAATATCATGTGAGTTGCTATGCATGTTCGTCTTGTCTGAAGTAAGGGCGATTTTCATGATCAAATGGTTTGAGTATGCATATTGTTAGAGAAGAACATTGGGCCGCTAACTAAAGCCATGATCCATGGTGGAAGTTTCAGTTTGGACAATTAATCCTCAATCTCTTATGAGAATATTATATGTTGTTGAATGCTTATGCATTAAAGAGGAGTCCATTATCTGTTGTCTATGTTGTCCCGGTATGGATGTCTAAGTTGAGAATAATCAAAAACGAGAAATCAAATGCGATCTTTCTCCTTAGACCTTTGTACAGGCGGCATAGAGGTACCCCTTTGTGACACTTGGTTGAAACATATGCTATGCAATGATAATCCATGTTAATTTAAGCTAATTAGGACAAGGTGCGGGCACTATTGGTAATCTATGCATGAGGCTTGCAACTTATAGGATATCTTATACATAACACATATGATTTATTACTACCGTTGACAAAATTGTTTCTATGTTTTCAAAATGAAAAGCTCTAGCACAAAAATAGTAATCCATGCTTCCCTCTGCGAAGGGCCTATCTTCTACTTTATTGTTGAGTTAGTTCACCTATTCTTTCTATCTTAGAAGCAAACACTTGTGTGAACTGTGTGCAATGATTCTTACATGTTTACCTAATGCACTTGTTATATTACTTTGTGTTGACAATTATCCATGAGATATACATGTTGAAGTTGAAAGTGTAATATCCCAGGTAATGGGGTTACAGAAATAGAGGAAACAGATGTGTGCATTGCATTCATGCATAGAAAATCTGGGAAATTTTCGCGCTTTAAAGTAAAACAGTCACAGTAACTAAAGTTTCACTTGACCTTGGTGGAATTGAAGTAGCTCATCAAGTCAAGCGCTATAAACCACAATGTGACTTTGTTAAAACATTGTTTTGGGTAGAGATAACTTGATCTAAGGGGTTAGATCAAATGGAGTTAAAATCAACACAACAACACTAGAATCAATGATCAAATGTTTGATCTCATAAAAGATCATAATATGGAATTCCCCGACATAACATATGAACATACAAATAATGGGAAATCAAGTAACAATAATTGGAGAAACTATTCCTCACTTATCTTCTCCATGTCTTAAACTAATCCATGCACTTATCATGAACTCTATGATATCCAATCTACTTTAATCTTGGAAGTAAGACAAGAAGATCCACTCCGTAAATAGATATTCTTCTCCATTCCAAGTTATTACACATCAAACCTAGAGAGGTGAGAGTTCTATTATAATTATTAAAGAAGCAATAACAAACCTTGAGTTAAACCTTGGATATACATCCAAGTATTCAAATCATCATCTTCAAGACAACTCTAGAAAGAGATAACCATTGATGTTAAACATAGATCTTGATGATCACATCAACCTCTATGGAGCCTAATATTAGGTTAGCATTGAAGTCCTTCTCAAATGAGAGAGCTCATCCATACTAATCCTAGTCTATCTATTCAAATATCCAAATGGTTAAACCATCAGTTCTTGGGGGAACATTAAGTAAATATCTCAGGCATTCCCTGGGATATAAAACTATTAAAGATAATCATGACCATGACCATCCTAGAAAGTAAAATAGAAATGATATATCCTAGTTGATCAAGACAATGCTTGATCATGGAAGTGAGAACCCATTCCATTAGAAATAATTTAGGAAGCTAAACCTTGATCATTAAGAATTGAGTGATGATCATAAACCCTAAGAACTTGAGGTAAAGATATTAAGAACAAATTGATCATGCTTAATACATGATCATGCTCTTGAGGTATATGAGGATAAGTTAAACCCTATTAGGATAAGTAGATCTCATTCACCACATGAAATCATAGGGAGGTAACTAGTAAGCAACCCTAGGCTTATATTCCAACCTTAACTTGTGATCCGATTGGTGATCATAATTACAATCCTACCATATCCATACTTCAGAAATTAAACACCCTAAGAAAACCTTAGAGTTAAACTCTATGCTTTATATGGTGAGAAACCATATATCCATATGACCAAAGTTAACTATAAAAAGAACTATAACCAATGTAGTTACTCTAATGATAAATTGAAGATAATAATAGAAGTTAAATTGGTAGAAGATAAAAACCATTCTCAAATCCTTAGTAATTTGGGAAGCACATTAGATATGAAGCAAGCCACCACCTTATCATGGTTGGGGGAAATTAAACCCTAGCACATGCAATATGGAGACACCCCATCTCTATAAACTAGAAGTAAATCTCAACCCTACTTTGTGTATCACTTGGGTGATCACAAATAAAACCTAAACCACAATTAAGATTCAACCCATATGTCATTAGGTAAATAGCATTTGAACCCTAGATTTGCACATCAAATAAATCTTCTCGCTTCAATTATTAAACATAAGAAACACCTAATGCTCAAATTCCATAATTCAAACACATGTGGGGTGATGAAACACTTACCACCACTTATCCTTATAATTAATATCAAAGCATGATTGAATCAATACTTATATCAGATACTTTCTAGGATAAGGTCAATATTAATCTCGTAAGGGGGTTAAAATAGAAACTATTAAACCCTAAAAAGTTGGGCACACATAAATTATATGTAAGTCATCCCCTCTTAAATAGAAACCAAGCCTTATTAACAACCCCTAAACTACCTTGAGTTAAAAAGTACCAAGACCTAACAATACAAACAGATGGATACAAAAGATAAAAATAACATTTAAAATGGGGATATAACATCACATAACATCATGCTTAATGGCTATTTTGAATCACCCATTAGTATGTAACATCATCCAATGTGAAACACTTGTTTCAAAAAGAATAATGATGTGATAGTCATCACACAACATCAAAATGGAATTAACATATAAAACACTCGCAAATAAAACAGAATTCAAATATGAATTCAAATAGGCAAATTGAAAACAGAAAATAAAAGAAAGAAGCTTACCCGGACCTTACCTGTTCGGCCAAGCCCACCAACATAGCCCACCGTAGCCCGGCCCGAGTCCAGCAGCCCGCAGCCCAACGCTAGCCCACGTACTCCCTTCGGCAACAAAATAAAAGAACGAGCTCATCCTCATCCCTTCGTCTCGCAGACGACAGCACGACGGCGTGCCCATTTTTCCCTCGTCGCTGGCGGTCTCTCCTGCCTCGACGACGTGACGAGGCTCGCCCTTGAGCCGTATAAAAAGCACCACGACGAACACTGGCCCGAATCCTTTCCCCTCTGCTCGATTTTCTTCTCAATACCGAAACCCTAGTCATCAGCCGTTCAACCTCGCCGGCGATGGAGACCTCCCTAGGCCTCGCCGTGGATGCCATCGCGTTCGCCGTCCTCGACTTTCCCAACCTGCGCAAGGAATCGAGCTGGGGCATGCCAGAACGTCGCCGACAGGCTCGTCTTCCCCGACGCCGGGAGTGAGCAATTCCGGCGATGCCGACCGCCATTGACGACGCCATCAAGCCCTGCGTGCTCCTGGTGAGTCCCTGAATCTCGTAGCATGCCTATCCTCGCTCAATTGCGTCCTCTAGCTTCACCGCACCATTAATACCGCGAGCTCTGCCGCTCGGTTCCGCCGCCGGCCAAGCTCCGACGACCATAGAGGGGCGGCGCTACCACCATTCGGTTCACCTCGTTGTCTCCTTTCCAATAAGCACACACACACCCCCGCAGGAACCCTGTACCGCCGGCGATCGTCGGCAAATTCCGCCGGCAGCGAGCTCCCGAGCCACTCCCTCGATTTGGACTTGGTCCACGTCTACGTGGCAGCCAGCGTGGACCACTGGCCCACTTGTCTGTGGCTGGGGTAGCTCAGTCCGGGTACGTTTAGTATTTCTTTTGTTTATTTCAAAATCCAATAATTGCTGAAACTTTGAAATAATGTAGAAAATTCATAAAAGCTCAGAAAAATACAAATAAGATATCAAAATTCATAAAAGAGTAAACTCTATCCAATAAAAATATAATATGAAATTTTTATTTTTTATAAAAATTTAATTATTTTATACTTGTTAATTAAGCCTTTAATTTTAATTCTAACTTCAATTAAACTTCCATAATTAGTAAAACTTCATAAAATAATTAAAAACCAGTAAGTAATTAAGGAAATCATTAAAATTAATTTCCTTTTCTATCAACTTATTAAATCCTTATTAGGAGGATTTAAACCCTAAATAATAATTACCTTAATTATTAATTGTTTTAAACTAATAAAATGCCAAGATTAATGTTATTTTTATTTCAAAGTTATTAATAACTTCAACTCCAACATGAAGTTATTAATCATAGAATTAAATTGTAAATAGCAAACCCTAAATTCCACTTGGAATGATATTAAAATCCTATCATTTCATGTGACTCCTAAAACCCTAAATTAATTAGGAACCCTAGTTCCATTATTAAAATGTGAACCCTAATTTACTTCTAACCTAAACCCAAGGTTAGAACAGATGATCATGGTACTTTAATTCAAATCATAGAGCCACCATTAGCAACTAAAAGACATACCTATGTCCACATAAAATGTAGAACCTTATCACTAGCAAATTAGTATTCCATGTATGCACTAAACCTAGTTGATCAAGTAGGATCAACCAAGTTTAAACCCTAGCTTTTACTCGTCGAAACCATCATCCTTATTCATCCATGTTTAGCATCACACCATTGTGATGAACCCAAATAGCATCTAGGCCCAATATTTATCATTACATAACCATAGTCCACCGAACCCTACAAATACTTCATAATTAGGAACCATCCTATTCGAGAGTCAATTACTCCTTACTTAATAGAACCAACAAGTAAAACCTAGATCACTTCAACCCTAATTGATATACTTCTTATTATTTAAGAAGTATGTTCTTCAAAAGTTATTCTTTTGAAGAAAATAAAGAATCATCACCAACCCCGTTTATAGGGACCTATAAACCCTAGCCAGCAATCACCAAAGAAATGAACCAATCCCGATAGCAACCTTGTATGAATAATTGCTTAGGATGCCTAGGCTTAACTCAACCTTACAAGCCCTAGGTGTTGATAAATCCAACCATTGGATTAGGATCCATCTACTACTTACTCCGAAAACCTATGAGAATCATAGAAAACCATAGAAACCCACAAACCTAGATATCATACTTGTTCTTTATTATAGAACATGTTCTTCAAAAGATATTATTTTGAATTATATAATAAGTAATCATTAACCATGCCATATAGTACTAAAACTGACCACTGTTCTTTACTTGTTAACATCAGGCCAACTATCAGTCTTTGTGTGCTCAATTGATTACTATGCTTTATTATCTACATGTTTATAATACCAAGTAAATCACACCTGAATAAAAACCTTGTTTGTGAATCACTCTAAAAGTGCAACACACCCTAAACCAATCATTACAACTCACTGATCTAAAATCATCGGGGTTAGGACACGCTTAGATCGATTGCATCTCATCATTATGCATTATGCATCCTTGCCAATCTTTAAACATCGTCCTTACCGGACGATGATGCCATTTCAGAATTTGGAGTTATTGCGTATCGAAGACCTTGACTCGCATAATCTTGCAGTCAAGAAAGGCAAGTTCATCACTTGCTCATGTCATTTGAGTATTTTTATCAAATTACTTGCAAAGTATTATGGTTATCACTATTGCACAAAAATCAAAACCACTACTTTCATAACTATGAATATGACTATGTGGTGGGCAATGGAACCATGGATTGTGTTGATATGGTGGAGGTTCCATTGCACGGGCTTATATCCATCTAGGATTAAACAACAAATGTCGCCAAGTGATTCTTGTGCCGTAATATCCGTGTTAACCATAAGATCCGGAGTGGGACGGAGTAGTCAAAAGTGTTTCCACCTCTCGTTCATCAACGGATGCGCTTTACCGTAGACACTTGTATCTGTCGGTGGCAAGCCGTAGGCCGGGGAAGCCTTAAGTCCCCACGGCATAGTCCGTAGACACTTGTCGCTCGAAGTGCAAGCGGTGGGCTGGGGAAGCCTAAAGTCCCCACGGTATTGCGGTCTATGATGGGTTGCAGCTACCGGCGAAGGAGTTTGGTTAACGAGTCCCAAACCGTTGTCGTGGTCGGGGTCCATCCTTAAGTGGTATAAGAGGACCGACGAGGACCCGTGGTCGGGGTATGCAACAAAGGGTGGGTGTTCGAGGTAGCGGAGGAACATGATTGGCTAGACCTTATACCGGGCCTCACACCATAGGAAGTGTGGACAAGCCTCGCAGCTTGGTTGGCACCAAGGTTAAGATCTCTTATGGGTAAAGCAACACACCTCTCGCAGAGTGTAAAGAACCGTGACCTGTCACTCCCTGTTCCGGGATATGGAACTCGCGAACGCGGCCGGAAAGGAGCTCCATGAAGTTCTAGTAAACCGGTGAAGGCTGACGGACATAGTTCTTCTGAATAAAAGCAACCTCTTGAAGAAATGGTTATGAAAACCTGCATTGGTATTAGACTTTCTGGTCTAATGCCGTAGCTAGTGCATTAAACACCTCTTTCCTATAATGAACTTGTTGAGTACGCTCGTACTCATCCCACTCTTAAATCCCCGCTTAGATATGGAGGCATCGAAGGAGGATCTACAAGTGCAACTCGAAGACCGAGGAGTCAACAACTACTTCAAGGGACAGGAACCCGTCGAAGAGTCGATACCACATCCAACAAGGAGAAACCTAGATTAGCAATAGAAAGGAACTAGCTTCCTAAACTTAGCTCCTATTTAGCTAGAATCTATTCATAGCCTCTCGTAGCTAGTTAAATACTCTACAAGTAGAGTTCGTGTTAGGATTAGACCACGAGTCGTTTTTCTGGAGTTTATTTGCAGTTTTACCTCATTGTAAAGTAGGAGGCTGTGATGATCTTATGTAAAGAGTCTGTTTGTAATTCTATAGACATGCCTTGGACCCGCATATGTTTCTGTTGTACCACTCTGAGCGATGTAATACTAGTGGAACGGTGTTTCATTGGTGTTATGTCAGACTTGCATACTACACCATGCAGTGGTATGCCGGGTCACCACAGAAAGCAACCGCTGAAACTTATGTCTTCCTTTGTGTTGCTTCAAAGCTTTCTACTAAGAATCTATTGCTTTATGAGTAACTCTTATGCAAGTCTTATTGATGCTTGTCTTGAAAGTATTATTCATGAAAAGTCTTTGCTATATGATTCTTTTGTTTACTCATTGTCTTCACCATTGCTTCGAATCACTGCATTCATCTCATATGCTTTACAATAGTATTGATCAAGATTATGATAGCATGTCACTTCAGAAATTATCCTTGTTATTGTTTACCTACTCGAGGGCGAGTAGGAACTAAGCTTGGGGATGCTTGATACGTCTCAAACGTATCTATAATTTCTTATGTTCCATGCTACTTTTTTGATGATACTCACATGTTTTATACACACTTTATGTCATTATTATGCATTTTCCGGTACTAACCTATTGACGAGATGACGAAGAGCCGCTTGTCTGTTTTCTGCTGTTTTTGGTTTCAGAAATCCTACAAAGGAAATATTCTCGGAATTGGACGAAATCAACGCCCAGGGTCTTATTTTTCCATGAAGCTTCCAGAAGACCGAGGGAGAAACGAAGTGGGGCCACGGGGCGCCGACACCATAAGGCGGCGCGGCCAGGGTGGGCCCCGCGCCGCCCTGTGGTGTGGGGCCCCCGTGCCTCTTCCGACTCCGCCCTTCCGCCTACTTAAAGCCTTCGTCGCGAAAACCCCAGTACCGAGAGCCACGATACGGAAAACCTTCCAGAGACGCCTCCGACACCCTGCCGGAGAGGGGAATCATCTCCCGGAGGTCTCTTCATCACCATGATCGCCTCCGGATCGATGTGTGAGTAGTTCACCCCTGGACTATGGGTCCATAGCAGTAGCTAGATGGTTGTCTTCTCCTCATTGTGCTATCATGTTAGATCTTGTGAGCTGCATATCATGATCAAGATCATCTATTTGTAATGCTACATGTTGTGTTTGTTGGGATCCGATGAATATATTGAATACTATGTCAAGTTGATTATAGATCTATCATATATGTTGTTTATGTTCTTGCATGCTCTCCGTTGCTAGTAGAGGCTCTGGCCAAGTTGATACTTGTAACTCCAAGAGGGAGTATTTATGCTCGATAGTGGGTTCATGCCTCCATTGAATCTGGGACGAGTGACAGTAAAGTTCTAAGGTTGTGGATGTGTTGTTGCCACTAGGGATAAAACATCAATGCTTTGTCTAAGGATATTTGTGTTGATTACATTACGCACCATACTTAATGCAATTGTCCGTTGTTTGCAACTTAATACTAGAAGGGGTTCGGATGATAACCTCGAAGGTGGACTTTTTAGGCATAGATGCATGCCGGATAGCGGTCTATGTACTTTGTCGTAATGCCCTGATTAAATCTCATAGTACTCATCATGATATATGTATGTGCATTGCTATGCCTTCTTTATTTGTCAATTGCCCAACTGTAATTTGTTCACCCAACATGCCATATTTCTTATCAGAGAGACACCACTAGTGAACTGTGGACCCCGGTCCATTCTTTACATCTGAAATACAATCTACTGCAAACTCTGTTCTTTACTGTTCTTCGCAAACAAACATCATCTTCCACACTATACATCTAATCCTTTGTTTACAGCAAGCCGGTGAGATACCTCACTGTTACGTTGGGGCAAAGTACTTTGATTGTGTTGTGCAGGTTCCACGTTGGCGCCGGAATCCCTGGTGTTGCGCCGCACCACACTCCGCCACCAACAAACTTCACGTGTTCCTTGACTCCTACTGGTTCGATAACCTTGGTTTCTTACTGAGGCAAAACTTGTCGTTGTACACATCACACCTTCCTCTTGGGGTTCCCAACGGACGTGTGTCTTACACGCCATCACCTCCCCACACCTGGGCGCGCCAGGGGGGTGGGCCGCGCCGCCCTATGGGGTGGCCCCCCTGCTGGCCGCCTCCGACTCTTCTTCGATGTTCTGGAACCCTCCGTGGAAAATAGGGCCGTGGGCTTTTGTTTCGTCCAATTCCGAGAATATTTCCTATGTAGGATTTCTGAAACCAAAAACAACAGAAAACAGGAACTGGCGCTTCGGCATCTTGTTAATAGGTTAGTACCGGAAAATGCATCAAAATGAAATAAAGTATGAATAAAACATGTAGGTATTGTCATAAAACTAGCATGGAACATAAGAAACTATAGATACGTTGGAGACGTATCAAGCATCCCCAAGCTTAGTTCCTACTCGCCCTCGAGTAGGTAAACGATAAAAAGAATAATTTCTGAAGTGACATGCTACCAACATGATCTTGATCAATACTACCGTAAAGCATATGAGATGAATGAAGTGACTCAAAGCAATGGTCTATAGTTTGCTAACAAAAAGATAATGACTAAACAACTGAATCATATAGCAAAAACTTTTCATGAATAGTACTTTCAAGACAAGCATCAAAAAGTCTTGCATAAGAGTTAACTCATAAAGCAATAGATTCTTAATAGAAGGTTTTGAAGCAACACAAAGGAAGATTTAAGTTTCAGCAGTTGCTTTTGTTGCGGTCAGAAACCCACCGGCGGGCAGCGACGGGCAACACAGTAGAGCCGGGAGGCTCCCAGGACTGCGGCTGGCCCTGGTCCCTCCGAGCGACGGCCCGCAAAGCCTTCGGCACGCACGTCCGATGCTGATGCAAGGGCGTGCCACCTGACCTATACCCGGTCGTGGAAGGTGTTGGATGTGCCTCGCTTAGTTTCCTGCATGGCATACATGTAAACATTAAATACGAGCCTCGATCGGCTCTCGGGTTATCCCGTGAATCGGCTCAAAGAGCCGATCCACCCATGATGCGTACGAGGTGTACGATCGGATGGTGGTCCCGCTTGATCAAAACAAAGCTAAAACGACCTACTACGATTTAGGGTTTTCACCGCATAATCGGAACATCCTACTCGTGATTGAGCCTGGCGGCCACGCACGGTGATCGTAAACCGACCCTAGACAAGGCCTAAAAACCAACACGAGGTTGATCCTCGGAACATCCTTTCTAGGGCTAGTAAACTACACCCTACGCGCCACTGGATCCTTCAACCCGTTTGTAAGGCCTAACTATGCAGATATTAAACTAATCCTTGAAGAACAAGGAGCAATCATAACGGATCGGATCTACTAAACAATGATCAAGCGGGGTGCCGCCCTTACACCCAAGACAGGTGTAAGGACGGCTAGATATCTAAGGTTCGCACGACGATAGCATATGATACGATGAACAATGCTAACCCTGAAACATCTATGATAACTACGTTGCTCGCCATCAAAAAGGCTTCAGCACGAGCAACGCATGAACGACGAATAAACGTGTGCTGCCTAGATCGCAAGATGCGATCTAGGCAGCATGGTGCTTACCCGGAAGAAACCCTCGAGACAAGGGAGTTGGCGATGCGCCTAGATTGGTTTGTGGTGAACGTGATTGTTGTTTATTTCATAAACCCTAGATACATATTTATAGTCCGTAGACTTTCTAATGTGGGAATAATCCCAACCGGGCACGAGCCCAAACTCCATCTAACCGACATGTATCCTACTATGGTACAGATACACGGGCAAACTAGCCCAAACTTTGTATATAAGGCCGATTCATGTATTCCTTCTATGTATATTCTTCAAGCCCATCTTCAATCGCGGCCCACCTCTGATCCGGTCAAATTCTGGTGATAACACATGCCCCCTGGTTTTGGAAATGACAATTCCAAAATCACTCTGTTTTTCCTTCATCGGGTCATGTCGTGGCAGACCAGAACCGCCGCAGTATCCTTCATCATGATGCCTTGCCTCCTCCACTTCTCCGCGTGACTGATGACCCACAAGTATAGGGGGTGTATCGTAGTATCTTCGATAAGTAAGAATGTCGATCCCAACGAGGAGCAGAAGGTGTTGACAAGCAGTTTCGATGAAGGTTTCACCGTAAATGCTCACGGACAAGTATTCGGGAGGTTTTGATGTAACGGATGAAATAAATACGAGTAAGTAAAATGCGAGAGAAATAATTGCAGCGAGTGGCCCAATCCTTTTTAGCACAAAGGACAAGCCGGTTTGTTTACTTATAATGACCAAACGTTCTCGAGGACACACGGGATTTTAGTCTAGTGCTTTCGCTACATACGGCTAAATAATCTTCATTGTTATGATAAGTGTTGTGTGGGTGAACCTATGCTAATGTACCGCCCTTCCTAGGACTAAATACATACTTGTGATTATACCCCTTGCAAGCATCCGCAACTACAAGAAAGTAATTAAGAATAAATCTAACCACAGCCTTAAACTCGAGATCCCGCAATCCCTCCCGCATCGATATACCAACGGGGTTTAGGTTTCGTCACTCCGGCAACCCCGCAATTAGCAAACGAATACAAGATGCATTCCCCTAGGCCCATAAATGGTGAAGTGTCATGTAGTCGACGTTCACATGACACCACTAGAAGAATAACACCACAACTTAAATATCACACCATTGAATATTACTCAACCATAGTTCACTACTAACATTTAGACTTCACCCATGTCCTCAAGAACTAAACGAACTACTCACGAGACATCATATGGAACATGATCGCAGGTGATATGATGATGAATAACAATCTGAACATGAACTTGGTTCAATGGTTTCACTCAATAGCATCAACAACAAGTATGAATAGATACCGGGAGAGTTTCCCCTATCAAACAATCAAGATCAAACCCAAATTGCTACGGCGGTGACGAGGTGCTGCGGAGGAGATGGCGATGATGATGGTGGAGATGATGATGACGGTGATGGTGATGATGTCCAGCTCGATGACGGTGACGATGGCGTCGATTTCCCCTCCCGGAGGGAATTTCCCCGGCGGATTCCTGCCCGCCGGAGAGCTCTTTTCTCTCTCGGTGTTCTCCGCCCCGCGAGGCGGCCGTAACTCTTCGCGAGGTACCCCTTCCGGCTTAGGTTTTCGGGACGAAGGTTTTCGCGAAGAAAAGGAGGCGAAAGGGGTCGTGGGCCCCCTGCACCATAGGCCGGCGCGGCCGTGGCATGGGCCGCGCCGCCCTAGGGTGTGGGCCCACCCCGGCTCCTCCCGGCCCCTCCTTCCGGCTTCCTTCGTCATCTTGAAAAATAGGATTTTTAGTATAATTTCCTTCCGCAGTTGATCTTCCGAAATATTGCGTTCGACGGTGCTTTTTCCAGCAGTAATCCCGGCTCCGGTGTTCAATCCTCCAATAATGATGAAACATGCAAAATAGATGAAATAACATAAGTATTGTGCCCCAATATGAAATATATCAATGAATAACAAGCAAATTATGATATAAAATAGTGATGCAAATTGGACGTATCAACTCCCCCAAGCTTAGACTTCGCTTGTCCCCAAGCGAAACCGAACTCGATAGACATGACCACATGTTTATGGAGTGAAGAGTCGATAAACAAAATACGGACAAGAAGCATCATATTCATTCTCACAAGACATTATAGTAAACAACTTCTTCATATAACTCAATCTTGAAACAAGTATAAGGTAATCACAAGTAAAGGTGCATAAGGAATCATAATTGGTGATGGCAAACTTTGTTCTTGGTCACAGAACATTTAACAAATTATATTCATCTATTGAGCAAGGTGCTCTCATATTAACACCTGATGGTAATCTTGCATACTCAATCATAATGGTCTCTTCATAATCATTGATAACTTGCAAAGCTATATTCATTCAGATAAAACTTGTACTAAACAAGGAAGAATAAAAGACATGATGTAGCAAATCACAATATAATGGTTTGATCACAACTACTCAAATGCTTGCTTGAGATGGAGAGAAATAGGTTTACTGACTCAACATAAAGTAAAAGACAGGCCCTACGCAGAGGGAAGCAGGGATTAAATCATGTGCTAGAGCTTTTTCAGTTTTGAAATCATATAAAGATAATAAAAGTAACATTTTGAGAGGTGTTTGTTGTTGTCAACGACCGGTAGCGGGTACTCTAACCCCTCGCCAAACAAACCTCCAAAGAGCGGCTCCCATGAAGGACGTTATCTCTACCAAAGCAAGGTAGATCATCCCTCTTCTCTTTTGTTTACACATGTATTTTAGTTTATTTAAGGGTTGACACTCCTCCCAACCTTTGCTTACACAAGCCATGGCTAACCGAATCCTCGGGTGCCTTCCAACAATCTCATACCATGGAGGAGTGTCTATTGCAAAATTAAGTTGCTTACTGATGAATCAGGGCAAAATATGTGAAGAGAATTATTAATGAAAGTTAATTAATTGGGGCTGGGAACCCCGTTGCCACCTCTTATTGCAAAATTATAGGATAAGTGGATGAAGCCACTAGTCCATTAGTGGAGGCTGCCTAACAAGACTGAAAGATAAAACACCACATACTTCCTCATGAGCTATAAAACATTGACACAAATAAGAAGTAATAAGTTTTGAATTGTTTAAAGGTAGCACATGAAGTATTTACTTGGAATGGCAGTAAAATACCATGTAATAGGTAGGTATGGTGGACACAAATGACATAGGTTTGGGTTAAGGTTTGGATGCACGAGAAGTATTCCCTCTCAAGGCAGTGTCTTTGGCTAGCAAGGTTAATTAGCAAGCATAAGAGTCGAGGGAAACAAACAAATATACATATGATAGAAACAATCATGCATCTTCCTTGTAAGCACAAACAATTTTAACTTCGAATAATGAGCTATGAGCTAACAAGAAAGACAATGAAACATCTACATGTATTTCTCTTTTCTATTTAAACCTCAAAGCGTTGTTGCTATTGACCAATGCTAAGTTTGCCAAAACCAAATAGATTTATTCAATGCTCCCAAAGTGATACCTATACTAACAACAAGACGAATCATATGGCGTAAAGTGCAAACTAAAATAAGATGTGCAATATGTAAATGATAAGACTTCTCATTGATATTCCATATCGATAACTCGCACCAAGGGATACATAGACAACTAAAGGAGAGATACTTCCAAACGCAACCCATCTCATATGATAACTTCCCTACTCATGATATGACACTACTTGACAATAAAAGTAAAAGATAGTGATAATGTGATACCGCGGCACTCCCCAAGCTTGGAACAAACCAAGGGGATGCCAATACCGATGATGGATTACTCCTTTGGTGATGGTGGTGATGAATTCCCGACCAGCTTCTCAATAAGCTCCCGAAGCTCGTCAATCCCGTATATGAGATTGCGAATCATCTCTCGAATTGTGCTCGACGCGGTTAGAGAGTCCGTCTAATGGCGAGTCCCAGCTCTTGGAGTTATTTCCCCACTCTTCAGCCTCAGGCTCCTTTTCTCCCGCAGTAGTTAGAGCGATCTATATCCCACTGGCTAGGCAATGCTGCCTTGGGAGTCCCTTCAATTTGATTATTGAAAATTAGATTGCGGAAGGGATGATGAGTGCCTGATGGAGATGTTTTCGAAGCTAGATAATGACGTGGAACCGCTCCTCCAATGCGAATTCTTGCGCTCTTGTTTGCACTGAAAGTGTTGTCCACCACCTTGATGCTTGCAATGGTAGCACGCGGGTGTGCGCGCGAATCCTCCTTCACCTCTTCTTCATCCTCTTCCTTGACGTCCTTGTCTTCCTCTTTCCACCCAAGATCTCGATCTTCTTCATCTGGAAACTCCTTGCCCTTGTTCTTGGAGACCATGGTGCTTCTAAAACTGAAAACAGATCCTGGCAGAAACAGCTCGAAGCAAAACACGTCGAAAACACGATATACGGACCTCCAGGGGTCCGGGGAATTATATAGCAAAAATTTTCTCGGCAAAAGGAAAGTACCAGATCGAACCAGAGTCGGAAAGGGGCGACGGGGCGGCCAAACCATAGGGCGGCGCGGCCCAGTGTCAGGCCGCGCCGGCCTATGGTGCCACGCCCTCGTGCGTCCTTTCCACTCCGTTTCGAACTCGTAATTTCTCATATTTTCCGAAAACAAGCAAAAATATAGTTCGGAAAGTAAATTGCGTACTTTTCATTACCAGTACTGTTACCTATTCAAAGTCGAGTTCTGCGGACCGTCAATTTGTCCTTTGATGAAAGCTTCCGGTGTTTCCACTCGAATAATATCAACATCAACATTATAAGAATCACCCGAGATATAATGCTTGAGTCTTTGTCCATTCACCACTTGCGTAGCATTGCCTTGGAGAGAGCTAATCTTGATTGCTCCCGAGCGATACACCTCCTCGACAACATATGGTCCTTCCCATTTCGAAAGTAATTTCCCCGCAAAGAATCCGAGACGAGACCGATACAATAGGACTTTATCCCCAATATTAAACTCTCTTTTGATGATCCTCCTATCATGCCATTTTTTAACTTTTTCTTTAAAGAGTTTAGCATTTTCATAAGCTTCGCTTCTCCATTCATCTAGAGAACTTAATTGTAACAACCTCTTATCACCGGCAAGTTTAGGATCTTTATTTAATTCTCTAACAGCCCTATAAGCTTTGTGTTCTAACTCTAAAGGTAAATGACAAGCTTTTCCGTAAACCATTTTATAAGGTGACATTCCCATGGGGTTTTTATAAGCAGCTCTATAAGCCCATAGTGCATCCTTCAATTTACTAGCCCAATTCTTTCTAGATTTATTAACGGTTTTCCGCAAGATAGATTTAATCTCTCTATTTGATAACTCTACTTGACCACTAGTTTGAGGATGATAAGCGGAAGCAATTCTATGATTAATACCATACTTAGCAAGAGTTTTTCTAAAACCTCCATGAATAAAATGAGAACCTCCATCAGTCATAATATATCTAGGTACTCCAAATCTAGGAAAAATAATATCTAAAAGCATCTTTAAAGAGGTCTCACCATCAGCACTTTTTGTAGGTATGGCTTCCACCCATTTAGTAACATAATCAACAAGCAACAAGTATATGAGTGTTACCTTTTGAAGAGGGAAAAGGTCCCATGAAGTCAAATCCCCAACAATCAAATGGTTCAATAACAAGAGTATAATTCATTGGCATTTCATTACGTCTGGAGATATTACCAACCCTTTGGCATTCATCGCAAGATAAAATAAACTTTCTCGCATCCTTGAAGAGAGTTGGCCAATAAAAACCTGATTGCAAAACCTTTTGCGCGGTTCTTTCTCCGGCGTGATGTCCTCCATAAGCACTACCATGACATTTACTCAATATCTCTTGTTGTTCATATTCGGGGACACATCTTCGCATAATACCATCCACTCCTTCTTTATATAAGTGTGGGTCATCCCAGAAATAATGCCTCAAATCATAAAAGAATTTCCTCCTTTGCTGAGCTGAAAAGGTTGGAGGCAAGTACTTGGAAACAATAAAGTTAGCATAATCAGCATACCATGGACTGTCTCGCGAGCTCACCTTTATTACAGCCAATTGTTCATTTGGAAAACTATCATTAACAGGGACAGGATCATAAGCAATATTTTCCAATCTAGACAAATTATCAGCAACAGGATTATCAGCACCTTTCCTATCTACAATATGTAAATCAAATTCTTGCAACAGAAGTACCCATCTAATAAGCCTCGGCTTAGCATCTTTCTTTGTCATAAGGTATCTAATTGCAAGCATGATCAGTATGAATAGTAACTTTTGAATCAACAATATAAGATCTGAATTTATCACAAGCAAAGACTACAGCCAACAATTCCTTTTCAGTTGTAGCATAATTTCTTTGAGCAAGCATCAAGGGTTTTACTAGCATAATGAATAACATTCAGTTTTTTATCTACTCGCTGTCCAAGAACAAGCACCTACAAGAAAAATCACTAGCATCACACATAATTTCAAATGGTAAATTCCAACTGGGGTTCAACTATAGGAGCAGCTTGTTAAGGCTTTCTTAAGAGTTTCAAAAGCTTCCTTACAATCATCATCAAAAACAAATGGTACATCTTTTTGAAGGAGATTAGTAAGAGGCTTTGAAATCTTGGAGAAATCTTTAATAAATCTCCTATAAAACCCAAGCATGACCAAGAACACTACGAATACCTTTAACATCCCTCGGATAGGGCATCTTCTCAATTGCTTCAACTTTAGCTCTATCAACTTCAATACCTCTTTCAGAAATTTTATGTCCCAATACAATTCCTTCATTAACCATAAAGTGGCATTTCTCCCAATTAAGAACAAGATTAGTTTCTTCACATCTCTCGCAAAACTTTATCAAGATTTCGCAAACAACTATCAAATGAATTCCCATAGACAGAAAAATCATCCATGAATACCTCTACAATACTCTCACAAAAACCATGAAAAATAGCAGTACATGCATCTTTGAAAAGTAGCAGGAGCATTACATAAACCAAAAGGCATACGCCTATAAGCATAAGTTCCATAGGGACAAGTAAAAGTGGTTTTCTCTTGATCTTTAGCTTTAACAAGCAATTTGTGAAAACCCGTAATAACCATCAAGAAAACAAAAATGAGTATTTTTAGATAACCTTTCTAGCATTTGATCAATAAATGGTAAAGGGTAATGATCTTTCTTAGTAACTTTATTAACTTTTCGAAAATCAATGCACATTCTATACCCTACAACTACTCTTTGAGGAATGAGCTCATCATTATCATTAGGCACAACAAGTCATACCTCCTTTCTTGGGAACGCAATGCACAGGACTAACCCATCTACTATCAGCAATAGGATATATAATACCAGCTTCAAGAAGTCGTAATACCTCATTCCTTACCACTTCCTTCATCTTCGGAATTAGACGACGCTGAGGTTCAACAACAGGCTTTGCATCATCTTCCATATTAATAGCATGTTGGCAAATAGATGGAGAAATCCCCTTTAAATCATCAAGAGTGTAGCCAATAGCTCCTCGGTGTTTCTTCAATATTCCCAATAACCTTTCTTCTTCAAACTCGAAAGCTTAGAACTAATAATAACAGGATATATTTTCTTATCATCAATATGAGCATATTTAAGATTATCAGGTAAAGGCTTTAAATCAAAAACAGGATCTTCCTTTGGTGGCGGTGTTGTACCCAAATCTTCCACCGGTAAATCATGCTTGAGAATAGGTTGGCGAAGAAAAATCTCTTCAAGCTCCTCTCTTTCTTTCCTAAAAACTTCACTCTCGCTATCCTCCAGATGTTGCTGCAAAGGATTATTAGGAACAAGAACAATAGATGCACACTGCTCCATTTTAAAATCATTACTAGGCAAATCAGCTTTATAAGGAGTTTTAGTAAATTTAGAGAAGTTAAACTCATAAGATTCACCAAGCAAATTTAGTCAAAATTTTCTCTTTCTTGCAATCTATAATAGCTCCACAAGTATTTAGAAAAGGTCTACCAAAAATAATAGGACAATAATCACTAGCAACGGACCCTAGTACCAAAAAGTCAGCAGGATATTTAATCTTACCGCATAAGACTTCCACATCTCGAACAATACCAATTGGTGAAATAGTTTCTCTATTAGCCAGCTGAATAACCACATCAATATCTTCAAGTTCACAAGAATCAATTTCGTGCATAATCTCCGTGTAAAGCTCATACGGAATAGCACTAACACTTGCACCAATATCACATAATCCATAATAGCAATGATCACCAATTTTAACATACATCATAGGAACACTAGCTTGTTTGGGTTTATTAGGATGTGAAACAATATTAGAAGCATCTTCACAGAAAATAATATGACCATCCTCTACATTTTCAGTCACAAGATCTTTAACTATTGCAACAAAGAAGTTCAACTTTTATTTGTTCTTCGTGTTCTACAGTGTTTCTTTTCACTTTTATGAACTCGCACTATTTATAACAGAGTACTCTTTCATTTTAGCAGGAAAAGGAGTTTTTTCAATATAAGCTTCAGGAATAACGCGATCAGCAGCTTCAATTACAACACACTTATTAATAGATGAATCAATTTTATCTTTATACGGTTCATGATACTTATCAAAATTCTTCTTTGGCAATTCATAATGAGAGGCAAAAGCTTTATAAAGATTTACAACGACTTGAGAATCAAGACCATATGTAGCACTCATATTACGAAATTTATCAGTATCCATAAAAGCTTCAATGCATTTATAATCATAAATTATACCTGATTCTCTACCTTTGTCGTTCTCCCAACCTTCGCATTTTCTTGGATCCGATCAAGAAGGTCCCTTTTAAACTCTTCTTTGTTGCGTGTAAATGATCCAGAACAAGAAGTATCCAAGCAAGGTCTTGTCTTGAAAAGAAAGTCTTGCATAGAAATTATCAATAATAATATTACCAGGAAGCTCATGAATGGGGCATTTGAGCATCAAAGACTTCAATCTCCCCCACGCTTGGGCAATACTCTCTCCATCATGAGGCCAAAAATTATATATGCGATTCCGATCTTTGTGAATTTCACTTGGAGGATAGAACTTAGAATAAAACCGGGGCACAATATCATTCCATTCAAGAGAATCCCCATTATCCAAGAATTTATACCAATGCGCCGCCTTACCGGACAGCGATAAGGAGAATAATTTCTTCCTCACTTCATCCACAAGCAATACCTGCACATTTGAATAACCCGCATAATTCATGCAAAAACAAGAAATGATCACCAGGATGGACAGCTCCATCCCCTTCATAGCGGTTATCCATAACATGTTCAATAATTTTCGTAGGTATTTTATATGGTATTACTTCCTCACCTGGCGCCTCATCCACTACCGTTGCAGTAGTAGTAGATTTCCCAAATAGAAAATGAAGAGAAGATCTCTCCATAATGACTTATAGTAGCGAGCGTAAATAAAATCAGCACAACAAGAAAGGTTTTCCTTACCAATTCCACTTACCAATAGCGCTTCACTCCCGGCAACGGCGCCGTAAAATAGTCTTGATGACCCACAAGTATAGGGGGTGTATCGTAGTATCTTCGATAAGTAAGAATGTCGATCCCAACGAGGAGCAGAAGGTGTTGACAAGCAGTTTCGATGAAGGTTTCACTCTAAATGCTCACGGACACGTATTCAGGAGGTTTTGATGTAACGGATGAAATAAATACGAGTAAGTAAAATGCGAGAGAAATAATTGCAGCGAGTGGCCCAATCCTTTTTAGCACAAAGGACAAGCCGGTTTGTTTACTTATAATGACCAAACGTTCTCGAGGACACACGGGATTTTAGTCTAGTGCTTTCGCTACATACGGCTAAATAATCTTCATTGTTATGATAAGTGTTGTGTGGGTGAACCTATGCTAATGTACCGCCCTTCCTAGGACTAAATACATACTTGTGATTATACCCCTTGCAAGCATCCGCAACTACAAGAAAGTAATTAAGAATAAATCTAACCACAGCCTTAAACTCGAGATCCCGCAATCCCTCCCGCATCGATATACCAACGGGGGTTTAGGTTTCGTCACTCCGGCAACCCCGCAATTAGCAAACGAATACAAGATGCATTCCCCTAGGCCCATAAATGGTGAAGTGTCATGTAGTCGACGTTCACATGACACCACTAGAAGAATAACACCACAACTTAAATATCACACCATTGAATATTACTCAACCATAGTTCACTACTAACATTTAGACTTCACCCATGTCCTCAAGAACTAAACGAACTACTCACGAGACATCATATGGAACATGATCAGAGGTGATATGATGATGAATAACAATCTGAACATGAACTTGGTTCAATGGTTTCACTCAATAGCATCAACAACAAGTATGAATAGATACCGGGAGAGTTTCCCCTATCAAACAATCAAGATCAAACCCAAATTGCTACGGCGGTGACGAGGTGCTGCGGAGGAGATGGCGATGATGATGGTGGAGATGATGATGACGGTGATGGTGATGATGTCCAGCTCGATGACGGTGACGATGGCGTCGATTTCCCCTCCCGGAGGGAATTTCCCGGCGGATTCCCGCCCGCCGGAGAGCTCTTTTCTCTCTGGTGTTCTCCGCCCCGCAGAGGCGGCTGTAACTCTTCGCGAGGTACCCCTTCTGGCTTAGGTTTTCGGGACGAAGGTTTTCGCGAAGAAAAGGAGGCGAAAGGGGTCGTGGGCCCCCGCACCATAGGCCGGCGCGGCCAGGGCATGGGCCGCGCCGCCCTAGGGTGTGGGCCCACCCCGGCTCCTCCCGGCCCCTCCTTCCGGCTTCCTTCGTCATCTTGAAAAATAGGATTTTTAGTATAATTTCCTTCCGCAGTTGATCTTCCGAAATATTGCGTTCGACGGTGCTTTTTCCAGCAGTAATCCCGGCTCCGGTGTTCAATCCTCCAATAATGATGAAACATGCAAAATAGATGAAATAACATAAGTATTGTGCCCCAATATGAAATATATCAATGAATAACAGCAAATTATGATATAAAATAGTGATGCAAATTGGACGTATCAGTGACCTGGCAATTTTTTCTTCTGTTGGGCACCACTTCCTCGGAAACTGCTGTGGCATTGAATCTCCACCCTATCCCCTTTTATTTAACCGTTCCAAACAGTTCGCTTCTTCATCCCCTTCGCATTAGCACTCCAAAAAGCCCTCCTGCGCCACCATGTCTTCTTCCTCTTCCTCCTCCGGTCTTTCCTACCGGTCTTCCTCCTCCCGCGAGCCGACGCCGGAGGACATACGCGCACCAGAGGAGTGGGACCAGGAGGACCATGCCTCCTCCGTCTGGTCCGAGGACGACAAGTCTTTGACCAGCGGAGATGAAGATCTCCAGTTCCTTGCTGATGGGGAACTGGAATCGGAAAGCGAGGATGACTTGTTCCCCTGGGACGGTTACACCTCCTCTGAGGAAGAGGAGGAGGAAGACGACGACGACTCCCTAGAGGGTTACCCGCCGGCGAAACGCCTCCGCACCTGGTGGGATGACGACGACAGCGATGATGACGATGAGGATGAAGCTCCCGTAGAGGGCTACGGGAGCAGCGACGAGGAGCCCACCGGCAGTAGTGCCGATGAGAGCTCCGAGGACGACGACGAGGGCAGCGACGGCCCGTAGACTGGGATCTACTAGTGTAGGCCTAGTAGTAGTAGATTGGTCAACAGACCCTTCTTTTGTTCTTCCTTCCTTGAGCAATCGGCTCTTTCTTTGTAAGAAATCCCGTTTATCAATGAAGAATTTTCCCCCAATTTGATTTTGCCGATTTCCTTTAAGCTAATTTAGCCGATTTCCCCGCATACTGACTCTGCCGATCGTCACTTAGCCAATGCTCAATGAGCCGATGGCAACGCATCGGTCCCTCATAATCCGTCCTTCATCTCTTCGACTACGGAGTGATCGTAAAGTTGGTCAATGCTCAATAAGCCGATGTCAGCGCATCAATCCCTCATGATCTATCCTTCATCTTTTCGACCGATGAGTTTGAGCTCTGATGGATCACCACCTTTGAAGAAGATTGCGACGCAGGACTAGCCGATGACAACCCAATCGGCTTCCAAAAACAGAGCATCCACCAGGCCAGCTGCCCCCCGAGCCTCAGTTAAGGCGAGAACGGCGGTGAGGACATACCGTTCAGACAAACGAACCCGAACTTGAGCGAATCCGAGCAAACTTGCACCATCGATCACCTTTTCTTCCGTTGAAAGCCGATATTGAAGATGAGACATCAACGGCTTAACCGACAAAGGGTTGGAAGTCCTCGAAGAGAAGGGTTGGAAGGCCACCCGCGTTTTGAACACGCAGTGGGTAGATCTTGTGTAATTGTGCTAGAGTCGATGACTATGTATCGGCTTTGTTCCTTAGTTCTAAAGTCGATGTCCGTGCATCGGCTGTATATCATGAGAATTTTTTTTACTGGCCGATTTTTCTATCGGCCCCCAATACTGCACATGTATCGCACATGTTCATCTGATTAGGTGCCCCCCGAGCCGATTCTGCTAGGTATCTGCTGATATCAGCTCTGTGGTTAGCCAAGGCACTATATGTGAACGTCGGCTCGGTTAGGAAAAGTTTTGACTTCTTCCAGCTCATCAGCCGATGTAAACCCATTGCCCATTAGATCGACGTTGAACCCAGGCAGAATGTATGGTGAGGATAATTTTGGCCGATTGCTGGAATCGGCCTCCATGTTGCTTGCTCAATGAAGGTTTTGCAATGTTCCTCCATAGATCCTTGGGGCCGATCACATGGATCGGCATCGCCACATTGTCCATAGATGTTGCTCTTGTTACACGGTCAGGCCGGTGGATAAAACCAGCCTAACCCCGTCCTTTGTCACATCGATGCGCTCGCAGTCGTCCAAATTGATGCCTGAGAGTGGCTCTTGGCCCGATGTCTCCCAAACGTTCATGCCAGCCGTTGAAATCTCGGCTGAATCATCTGCGTGGACGACTTCTACTTCATCTCCATCCCACCGTATTAGGCATTGGTGCATCGTGGATGGAATGCAACAGCTTGGCGTGGATCCAATCTCTCCCTAGTAGGACAAGCATAGGTGCTCTTGCCGTCGACAATAAAGAACGTCGTAGGGACGGTTTTCCTTCCTACGGTCGGATCCACGTTCGTAACACCTTGTGCGTCGGATGCTTGGCCGTTGAAATCGCTCGGTGTCACATTGGTCTTGATCAGATCCGAGCTAGAGCGTCCCAACCGACGTAGCATGGAGTATGGCATAATGTTGATCGCCGCTCCGGTGTCCACCAAGCATCTTGTTGACAGGCTGCCCATTGATGTAACCTCGTAAGTACGGGGCCTTCGGATGCTCGTAGCTTCTTTCTCGTGGCTTCTCAAAGATGACCGACCGTGGGCCGCAGTCAAGTTGTGCCACAGGTGCTTCGTCTACTCCTGGAGCACTAAACTCCGTTGGAAGGATGAACACCATGTTTGTGCCAGCCGATGTCTCATCATCGGCTTTCTTTTGTCTGGGGCGCCACTCTTTCCTTTGTGGCCGACCTTCTTCGCCCAGGGTTCGCTGAATTTTAGCAGCCAAATCAGGCCGCGCCTTCCTCAACGTGTGCAGGTATAACCTTTCGGCTTCCTCCAACCCACGTAGTCGCTGAACCCTACGCTTTTGGGAACGGCTGAGCCCATCAGGGCACCATCTTGGCCGATGATACTTGTCTTCTTCATCATCGTCCTCTAGTTCCTCGAGATCTTCTACCCGAGCGGACTCAGCGTGCTTGTTCCGAGGCGGGAGAGGTCCTAGACGTTTGAACACGGACACGTTAGCCGCATCCTTCTTCTTTTGTCTACATTCTCGGACAGTTGCCGATTGTAGGCAATCGGCTCATTCCCGAATCCCAGCAGTTGTCTGAAGAAGGGGCAGTCCCAATGCCTATCCACGTCGTCTTGCTCTCTCGACTTTTCCTGGGCGTGGCGCTCATATCTCTCCTCGTCGCGATCATGCCGACGGTGTCTCCTAGCGTCCCTAGCCAGACGAACTCTTTCATCATCGTCGTTGTATCGCCGGCGTTGGTCATATTGACCCACATACTTGTTGAGGAGGTGATCAGAGAGAGGTCGCTGATATCTTACGTTCCTCACTTCTCCCTCTGTGATGTAGCGCTTGCCATCGTGACGGAGCCGATCGCGTGGAGCGGCTTCCTCCGTGTCCTTGCTATGAGAGCAACTGCCCTCATCTCCGTCCTTACCAGAGTGGTGCCCAGGCCCTACCATGTTAATATTGCACGAGAATCCTGGCTGGCACCCTCCATGGTAAGTGCACTCCACCATGTTAACGGCGGGGAAGGGGTGTGTGTCGACCTTCATGGTGTACTGGCTGAAAATTAGACGCCCTTGTTCTATCGCCATTTGGACCTACCGACGCCACACCCTGCAGTCGTTGGTGGCGTGGGTGAACGTGTTATGTCACTTGCAGTATGGCTTTCCGTTCAGCTCCTGCACCGTGGGGATCTTGTGGCCTTCGGGTAACTTTAGCTGCTTCTCCTTGAGTAAGAGGTCGAAAATTTGCTCAGCTTTGGTCACGTCGAAGTCAAACCCTTTTGGAGGACCTTGTGGCTTAACCCATTTACAGGACACGGGGCTTGCCCCCCGAGTCCATTCAGCCACTGCTACCTCTTGATCTCCCGCAAGCACCTTCATCTTCTTCTCGCCTCAACCAGGACCACCGCGCGCTTGAATTTATCCCGGTATACATCCGGGTGGCGCTGTTCATATGCCGACGGCTTCGCACCATGTGCGCCGGTGAAGGGTAGTCTCGCTTGGGAGGCCACGTCCTTGATCGATGATGAGAGACCCACCACCGCCAACTCGACTCGCGTCTTTTTCAGTCACATGAACCGAATAGCATCGGTTCCTAACGGTCCCGAAGCGCTGGACGTATTCGACACTCGTTTCCCCGCGCTTCGTCGTACTTGTGCTAGATCGGCAATGCCAGCCTCGGAAGCCTTCGAGTGATACCGCACGTGGAACTCGCTCTTCCAACTGCTTCCAAGTCCGGATTGAGTCCGGTGGCAGCGATGTGTACCACCCGAAAGCCGATCCCGTGAGGGACTGTGCGAAGAACCTCACGCGCAGCTCGTCTGATGCTGAGATCGTGCCCAGCTGTGCCAAATATCGGCTCACATGCTCGATGGAGCTGGAACCATCTGATCCATTAAACTTGGTGAAATCAGGGAGCCGATATTTGGGTGGTAGCGGGATCAACTCCTACTCGTTGGGGTACGGCTTGGAATAGCCGATTGTCCTCCTTTTCGGCATCATGCCGAACTGGTCTTTCGAGATCGTATGCATCTGATCCGCGGTGATGGCTGCAGGCGTCGAACTCTGAAGATTCGCCGGGGTGGCATACTTAGCCAGTCATGCTTGCTTTTCCAGCTCTGAGCCAACTGCAGGAGCTGAGCTCTGGAGGTTTGTCGGAGTGGCATACTTAGCTAGACACGTCTGCTTCTCAAGATCTGTTCCCGACGTTCCTCCTGCTGTTCCGGAAGTCCCTGCGGTTGCAGCCTGACAGAACCCCTCCTACAACAACGCATTTATCTGTATCTAAATGTCTATTTAGGCGTTGCTAGCGCCTCTACCAACGAATAAAGATGCGTTGCGTTTTTGGGTGTTGCAAGGGTACAATGCAACGCATATAGGTCCGTTGGTAACATGGGCGTTGGTAGATAGCAACGAATAGAAATAGAGCTTAGCAACAGTTTTATACGTTGTTGCCTACCCTACCGGAATTGCCATGCAGCTATATAGTTTATAGATATAATTTGATAACCACAAATCAGTTTTGACACTCTTCCCGTTCTTCTAAATGACACTTGAACTTCAGATTTTACAAGCATACTATTTTGTTACAATTTAGGAAACACATCAATCTTAACTCAAGGATAATTATAAATAAATCATAAAGCTTTATTCAATGAAATTCGAAAACACAATCTGAGTTACATACATCAACCTGATAGAAAATGAACATTGAACACTAATTTATCTAGCTATCCGGACACATTTTTTTAATCAAACAAAACCTAGAAATAAAGTGAAATCATTTGTTTGCCTTCTCCATGCCTCCTCCTCGTTGGATTCTTGATATATGGAAGTTGACCATACAGTAGTCTTTTTAAGTTTACCTCCTGCAGCGGAAAATTAAGTAGGTTAGGTCCTACTTATATAAAATGTGTGTTCACAATTTAAATTAATAAAACGAAAATAACTTTATGGAAAAACATATAACATAGAACCATAATGTCTTATTAGATACATAAGCCAATCATTGACCCGGAAAACTATTTGAACTACTAAAATGTGCCCCAAGTGAAATGTTTCCAATAATCAATTGTACGTCAAGTTGTTCAATTAACAATATTTCATTGCCTGCAATATTTGTATCATTAATTTTCACAATAAACTTTAAGGTGGACAGAATACCTCTATCCGGGAGAATCGGGCAGAATTTTTTGACAACAGAAGTACTACTAACCAGTCACTTACAAACTACTTGCATTCTAAAAAAATGATGCAGGTACTCAATCTGCAAACCAAATATCAACTGTTTGCTGCGCACGGTTATGTTCTGCAGTCTTTACATCTAGATCACAGGAGCATAGGCAAGAAGCTTAGACAAGGAACCTTGTATTGCACTGGTTGACCATATACACAAAGAAAAGTGTAATAGATAAAACGAGTCGTACACATTAGGATATAGCGACAAGTAATACTTCACTTGCTGGTGGCCTGCCTAGCTCCAACCGGCTTTAGTAATCTACTGTGAGCAAGGAAGCCATGTAAGTAAAAGTTGAAGAAATAAATCTATCCAATTCCTCCTTAAAAAGAACTGAAAGTATTAAAGCTGCATATACGAAGCATTTAACATTTACGGTATGCATATTATTTAAAATATTAATAAGCAAATCATTTTCTATCAAAAATATAAGATGTCTGTACATGCCAAAATCAGGAGATAACCATTTTTCTAAGTTCATTTTTCCAATGAAAGCATGCTTACCTACAGAGCGAGGAATGGATCACACAATCATAATAGTAGACCAGGAAATCTGCAAGCTGCACACATAAGGCACTAAATTTATTTAATGGAGTACAATTGAATCGATCTGTGATAGTAAAAACCTTTAGTCCTTCGCGCATGTCTTCTGATTACAATTGGTTCTTTCTGGCTTCAATTATCCATACGTGAGGAAAAGAAACCTAAGAGGGGTAATACAATACAATAGATTAGCTAAAAGTAGCAATGAATTGACAACTTGAACCACCTCACATGGGCACAAAATATGCAAGGCACACAATCACATAATTCCACGTCTCCCATAGTTACTACCAGACCTAAATCTCCAACGTGTGATGTTAAGTTCGTCCAGTACACATGCGGGGATTATACCCAAATATTATTCTTGCCGTAGGACAAAAAACTGATTCAATTGATTAGGGATCAGAATGGAAAAAAAAGAATCACACCTGCTCCAGCAGATCACAGACTAAAACCAGTATCAAACAGGTTACTACATGATGGACACATCGTGTATTGCTTGTAAACCAAAATCACCAGTGTAGTTTCAAACCGAACATCACTACTATTAATCAAACCTCCGTTAGAAGCAGTACAGATCCACCACACCTAGCCCTGCTGCGTCTTCCTGCCTGTACAGATTAGAGAAACACACCAATATCAGGAGCATCTTCCTACCTGTATTGCCTGGTTACACCGGCGTGGAATCTAACGGCCTACTAGACTGCAGGTGCAACGACCCCATCAGTACATCCGCTGTCCAAGGAGTGAGAGGCATGCCGATCCGCGGCCCAGATGGCCAACGATGAGGACCGTCATATTCCTCTCGAGACGACGATGAGGGCGGACGAGAAGATGATGCCCGGGATGAGGAGGAGCAGGAGATGTGCGGAGGAGGGGAGGGTCTCGGCGGTGGGAGGCGGCGTGCAAGAGTCTGGTAGATCGGACTAGCAAGATCTGGATTGCAGTTGTAGGACCTCGTAGAGGATGGGAGTAGATAGATCTCTACTACTTAAAAAGACTAAAGTGGTTCCTTATTCTGCCATCCACAATACGTTTGGTCGTCAGCTCGGTAGTCGTCCATCGTCCCGCCCCTCCCTTCCTTGGCAGTTGTTGTCCCCGCCCGTAAATGAAGCAACAAATTAAGCCATCAGATGCTCCACCCGATTTGCACAACCACCGCCTCCTTGTTTCCTCCTCCACACCAGCCGACGCCGCCCTCCGTTTGAGCTGGGCCGTCGCCAACGCGCCTCACCACCAGCACCTCGTCCCTGCCTCCGCCCCGCCCGCCGTCCGAGTAGGGTCGTCGCTGATGCCCTCACCTCGAGCACCTCCGACCCGCCTCGGCCCCGCCCGCCGTCCCAGTTGGGCTGTCGCCGACGCTCCTCACTTCCAGAGCCTCCGCCACTCACAAGGATGGGCGCCGCCGCACCATCCCAGCGTAGGCCTCCACGTCGGCCGCCGCCCGCCGGTCCCAGCTCGGATGTCGCCGACGCTCCTTCACCTCCAGCGCCGCCTCCGCCCCTCCAAAGCTCAGGCGCCTCCACCGTGTCTCCAAGAAGCTTTGTTCCAGGAAGCCACCGCCCAGCACGGCCATAGGATGCTGCCTTCCCTCACCCAGATCGACAGCGTACTGCCCCTCACCCGAATCTCCCTTAGTAGCGCAGACGACCCTGCCCATCTCTCTCTTCCTCATGGCCGGCACCGCGATCTCCCGCAAGCACCGTGCCGGGTTGCCGGCCGCGAATCTGGCAGCAGCAGAGGTCAAGTACGAGGATTTGCTCTAAAAAAGGTACAATGATTTGCTCTCAGAGGTCAATCGGATCGGGGGCACAAAAATGTTTATTTTCTCTGCCTGAGCAGATCGGGGGAGTCGGAAACCTAGCAAAGCAAGCAGCGCTGCCGCCGGTCAGTTGATCAGGTTTCAACCAGCGCCCTTGGTAACCTCTCCAGCCACTCCTCTTCACAGGTATTTCGCTGCCCCCTTTGTAACCTCTCCGGTTGCTCCTCTCAGTATCGTCTTGGGCATTCAAGATTCTCAGATGAGCCATGGATGGGTTATCATCTTCGGTTCTAGACTATCCTGAGAAGTGCTAGACTAATGGGACAACCGCCACATGATCTGCGACTGCTTCAATGTCCATCCCTGATGCCTCCCTTATAATTCAGATGGCCTCCTCTTCTTTCAGTGCAAAGGATATATGCATCGCTTACAGATTCCACAATATTTCTTATATTGTTCAGTTGAAACCGGTCCACAGTTTTAGTTGGACATTGTTTATATACAACCTTTAAAAATCTTCACGTTGTATCTAGGAATTAGGGATGGGCTGATTGAAAGTTCCGTATGCCATATTCATGTTGCTTTTGTTTTTCCTGGATCTGCCTTAGTTGTCGGTTACTGATACGTCCAATTTGCATCACTATTTTATATCATAATTTGCTGTTATTCATTGATATATTTCATATTGGGACACAATACTTATGTTATTTCATCTATTTTGCATGTTTCATCATTATTGGAGGATCAAGCACCGGAGCCGGGATTCCGCTGGAAAAAGCACTCGTCGGAAAGCAATATTTCGGAAGATCACCTGTGGAAGGAAATTATACCAAAAATCCTATTTTTCAAGATGACGAAGGAAGCCGGAAGGAGGAGCCGGGAGGAGCCGGGGTGGGCCCACACCCTAGGGCGGCGCGGCCCAAGCCCCGGCCGCGCCGCCACGTGGTGTGGAGGGCCCACGACCCCTTTCGCCTCCTTTTCTTCGCGAAATCCTTCGTCCCGAAAACCTAAGCCGAAGGGGTACCTCGCGAAGAGTTACAGCCGCCTCGCGGGGCGGAGAACACCGGAGAGAAAAGAGCTCTCCGGCGGGCGGGAATCCGCCGGGGAAATTCCTCCGGGAGGGGGAAATCGACGCCATCGTCACCGCCATCGAGCTGGACATCATCTCCATCACCATCATCATCATCTCCACCATCATCACCGCCATCTCCTCCGCAGCACCTCGTCACCGCCGTAGCAATTTGGGTTTGATCTTGATTGTTTGATAGGGGAAACTCTCCCGGTATCTATTCATACTTGTTGTTGATGCTATTGAGTGAAACCATTGAACCAAGTTTATGTTCAGATTGTTATTCATCATCATATCCCCTCTGATCATGTTCCGTATGATGTCTCGTGAGTAGTTCGTTTAGTTCTTGAGGACATGGGTGAAGTCTAAATGTTAGTAGTGAACTATGGTTGAGTAATATTCAATGGTGTGATATTTAAGTTGTGGTGTTATTCTTCTAGTGGTGTCATGTGAACGTCGACTACATGACACTTCACCATTTATGGGCCTAGGGGAATGCATCTTGTATTCGTTTGCTAATTGCGGGGTTGCCGGAGTGACGAAACCTGAACCCCGTTGGTATATCGATGCGGGAGGGATCGCAGGATCTCGAGTTTAAGGCTGTGGTTAGATTTATTCTTAATTACTTTCTTGTAGTTGCGGATGCTTGCAAGGGGTATAATCACAAGTATGTATTTAGTCCTAGGAAGGGCGGTACATTAGCATAGGTTCACCCACACAACACTTATCACAACAATGAAGATTAATTAGCCGTATGTAGCGAAAGCATTAGACTAAAATCCCGTGTGTCCTCGAGAACGTTTGGTCATTATAAGTAAACAAACCGGCTTGTCCTTTGTGCTAAAAAGGATTGGGCCACTCGCTGCAATTGTCACTCTCGCACTTTACATACTCGTACTTTATTCAAGCTGTTACATCAAAACCCCCGAATACTTGTCACGTGAGCATTTACAGTGAATCCTTCATCGAAACTACTTGTCAACACCTTCTGCTCCTCGTTGGGATCGACATTCTTACTTATCGAAGATACTACGATACACCCCCTATACTTGTGGGTCATCAAGACTATTTTCACGGCGCCGTTGCCGGGGAGTGAAGCGCTATTGGTAAGTGGAATTGGTAAGGAAAACCTTTACTGTTGTGCTGATTTTATTTCTGCTGCTATAAGTCATTATGGAGAGATCTTCTCTTCATTTTCTATTTGGGAAATCTACTACTACTGCAACGGTAGTGGATGAGGCGCCAGGTGAGGAAGTAATACCATATAAAATACCTATGAAAATTATTGAACGTGTTATGGATAACCGCTATGAAGGGGATGGAACCTGTCCACCCGGTGATCATTTCTTGTTTTTGCATGAATTATGCGGGTTATTCAAATGTGCAGGTATTGCTATGGATGAAGTGAGGAAGAAATTATTCTCCTTATCGCTGTCCGGTAAGGCGGCGCATTGGTATAAATTACTTGGATAATGGGGATTCTCTTGAATGGAATGATATTGTGCCCCGGTTTTATTCTAAGTTCTATCCTCCAAGTGAAATTCATAAGGATCGGAATCGCATATATAATTTTTGGCCTCATGATGGAGAGAGTATTGCCCAAGCGTGGGGGAGATTGAAGTCTTTGATGCTCAAATGCCCCATTCATGAGCTTCCTGGTAATGTTATTATTGATAATTTCTATGCAAGACTTTCTTTTCAAGACAAGACCTTGCTTGGATACTTCATGTTCGGATCATTTACACGCAACAAAGAAGAGTTTAAAAGGGACCTTCTTGATCGGATCCAAGAAAATGCTTGAAGGTTGGGAGAACGACAAGGATAGAGAATCAGGTATAATTTATGATTATAAATGCATTGAAGCTTTTATGGATACTGATTTATTTCGTAATATGAGTGCTACATATGGTCTTGATTCTCAAGTCGCTTTAAATCTTTATAAAGCTTTTGCCTCTCATTATGAATTGCCTAAGAAGAATTTTGATAAGTATCATGAACCATACAAAGATAAATTTGACTCATCTATTAATAAGTGTGTTGTTATTGAAACTGCTGATCGTGTCATTCACTGAAGCTTATATTGAAAAAACTCCTTTCCACTGCTAAAATGAAAGAGTACTCTGTTATAAATAGTGCGGTTCATAAAAGTGAAAAGAAACCTGTAGAACTCGAAGAACAAAAAAATTGAACTCTCTTGTTGCAATAGTTAAAGATCTTGTGACTGAAAATGTTGAGGATGGTCATATTATTTTACTGTGAAGATGCTTCTAATATTGTTTCA
Source organism: Lolium rigidum (assembly GCF_022539505.1). NCBI lineage: Eukaryota > Viridiplantae > Streptophyta > Magnoliopsida > Poales > Poaceae > Lolium > Lolium rigidum. The sequence continues at coordinate 45,928,143 of NC_061513.1, read as the reverse complement.
CATCCTAATAAACCCAAACAAGCTAGTGTTCCTATGATGTCTGTTAAAATTGGTGATCATTGCTATTATGGATTATGTGATATTGGTGCAAGTGTTAGTGCTATTCCGTATGAGCTTTACACGGAGATTATGCACGAAATTGATTCTTGTGAACTTGAAGATATTGATGTGGTCATTCAGGTGGCTAATAGAGAAACTATTTCACCAATTGGTATTGTTCGAGATGTGGAAGTCTTATGCGGTAAGATTAAATATCCTGCTGACTTTTTGGTACTTGGTTACTCGTTGCTAGTGATTATTGTCCTATCATTTTTGGTAGACCTTTTCTAAATACTTGTGGAGCTATTATAGATTGCAAGAAAGAGAAAATTTTGACTAAATTTGCTGGTGAATCTTATGAGTTTAACTTCTCTAAATTTACTAAAACTCCTTATAAAGCTGATTTGCCTAGTAATGATTTTAAAATGGAGCAGAGTGCATCTATTGTTCTTGTTCCTAACAATCCTTTGCAGCAACATTTGGAGGATAGCGAGAGTGAAATTTTTAGGAAAGAAAGAGATGAACTTGAGGAAATTTTTCTTCGCCAACCTATTCTCAAGCATGATTTACCGGTGGAAGATTTGGGTACAACACCGCCACCAAAGGAAGATCCTGTTTTTGATTTAAAGCCTTTACTCGATAATCTTAAATATGCTCATATTGATGATAAGAAAATATATCTCGTTATTATTAGTTCTAAGCTTTCGAGTTTGAAGAAGAAAGGTTATTGGGAATATTGAAGAAACACCGAGGAGCTATTGGCTACACTCTTGATGATTTAAAGGGATTTCTCCATCTATTTGCCAACATGCTATTAATATGGAAGATGATGCAAAGCTTGTTGTTGAACCTCGATGCGTCGTCTAATTCCGAAGATGAAGGAAGTGGTAAGGAATGAGGTATTACGACTTCTTGAAGCTGGTATTATATACCCTATTGCTGATAGTAGATGGGTTAGTCTCGTGCATTGCGTTCCCAAGAAAGGAGGTATGATCTGTTGTGCCTAATGATAATGATGAGCTCATTCCTCAAAGAGTGGTTGTAGGGTATAGAATGTGCATTGATTTTCGAAAAGTTAATAAAGTTACTAAGAAAGATCATTACCCTTTACCATTTATTGATCAAATGCTAGAAAGATTGTCTAAAAATACTCATTTTTGCTTTCTTGATGGATATTACAGGTTTTCACAAATTGCTTGTTAAAGCTAAAGATCAAGAGAAAACCACCTTTACTTGTCCCTATGGAACTTATGCTTATAGGCGTATGCCTTTTGGTTTATGTAATGCTCCTGCTACCTTTCAAAGATGCATGTCTGCTATTTTTCATGGTTTTTGTGAAAGTATTGTAGAGGTATTCATGGATGATTTTTCTATTTATGGGAATTCTTTTGATAGTTGCTTGCGAAACCTTGATAAAGTTTTGCAGAGATGTGAAGAAACTAACCTTGTTCTTAATTGGGAGAAATGCCACTTTATGGTTAATGAAGGAATTGTATTGGGACATAAAATTTACGAGAGAGGTATTGAAGTTGATAGAGCTAAAGTTGAAGCAATTGAGAAGATGCCCTATCCGAGGGATGTTAAAGGTATTCGTAGTGTTCTTGGTCATGCTTGGGTTTTATAGGAGATTTATTAAAGATTTCTCCAAGATTTCAAAGCCTCTTACTAATCTTCTTCAAAAAGATGTACCATTTGTTTTTGATGATGATTGTAAGGAAGCTTTGAAACTCTTAAGAAAGCCTTAACAAGCTGCTCCTATAGTTGAACCCCGATTGGAATTTACCATTTGAAATTATGTGTGATGCTAGTGATTTCTTTGTAGGTATTGTTCTTGGACAGCGAGTAGATAAAAAACTGAATGTTATTCATTATGCTAGTAAAACCCTTGATGCTGCTCAAAGAAATTATGCTACAACTGAAAAAGAATTATTAGTTGTAGTCTTTGCTTGTGATAAATTCAGATCTTATATTGTTGATTCAAAAGTTACTATTCATACTGATCATCTTTGCAATTAGATACCTTATGACAAAGAAAGATGCTAAGCCGAGGCTTATTAGATGGGTACTCATGTTGCAAGAATTTGATTTACATATTGTAGATAGGAAAGGTGCTTGATAATCACTGTTGTCGATAATTTGTCTAGATTGGAAAATATTGCTTATGATCCTATTCCTGTTAATGATAGTTTTCCAAATGAACAATTGGCTGTAATAAAGGTGAGCTCGCGAGACAGTCCTTGGTATGCTTGATTATGCTAACTTTATTGTTTCCAAGTACTTGCCTCCAACCTTTTCAGCTCAGCAAAGGAGGAAATTCTTTTATGATTTGAGGCATTATTTACGGGATGACCCACACTTATATAAAGAAGGAGTAGATGGTATTATGCGAAGGTGTGTTCCCGAATATGAACAACAAGAGATATTAAGTAAATGTCATGGCAGTGCTTATGGAGGACATCACGCCGGAGAAAGAACCGCGCAAAAGGTTTTGCAATCAGGTTTTTATTGGCCAACTCTCTTCAAGGATGCGAGAAAGTTTATTTTATCTTGTGATGAATGCCAAAGGGTTGGTAATATCTCCAGACGCAATGAAATGCCAATGAATTATACTCTTGTTATTGAACCGTTTGATTGTTGGGGATTTGACTTCATGGGACCTTTTCCCTCTTCAAAAGGTAACACTCATATACTTGTTCTTTGTTGATTATGTTACTAAATGGGTGGAAGCCATACCTACAAAAAGTGCTGATGGTGAGACCTCTTTAAAAATTCTTTTAGATATTATTTTCCCTAGATTTGGAGTGCCTAGATATATTATGACTGATGGAGGTTCTCATTTTATTCATGGAGGTTTTAGAAAAACTCTTGCTAAGTATGGAATTAATCATAGAATTGCTTCCGCTTATCATCCTCAAACTAGTGGCCAAGTAGAACTATCAAATAGGGAAATTAAATCTATTTTGGGAAAGACTGTTAATAAATCTAGAAAGAATTGGACTAGTAAATTGAAAGACGCACTATGGGCTTATAGAACTGCTTATAAAAACCCCATGGGAATGTCACCTTATAAAATGGTTTACGGAAAAGCTTGTCATTTACCTTTAGAACTAGAACACAAAGCTTATCGAGCATGTTAGAGAATTAAATAAAGATCCTAAACTTGCCAGGTGATAAGAGGTTGTTACAATTAAGTTCTCTAGATGAATGGAGAAGTGAAGCTTATGAAAATGCTAAACTCTTTAAAGAAAAAGTTAAGAAATGGCATGATAGAAGGATCATCAAAAGAGAGTTTAATATTGGGGATAAAGTCCTATTGTATCGGTCTCGTCTCGGATTCTTTGCGGGAAATTACTCTCGAAATGGGAAGGACCATATGTTGTTGAGGAGGTGTATCGTTCGGGAGCAATTAAAATTAGCTCTCTCCAAGGCAATGCTACGCAAGTGGTGAATGGACAAAGACTCAAGCATTATATCTCGGGTGATTCTTATAATGTTGATGTTGATATTATTCGAGTGGAAACACCGGAGGCTTTCATCAAAGGACAAATTGACAGTCCGCCAGAACTCGACTTTGAATAGGTAACAGTACTGGTAATGAAAATACGCAATTTACTTTCCGAACAATACTTTCGCTGTTTTTGGAAAATATGAGAAATTACGAGTTCGAAACGGAGTGGAAAGGACGCACGAGGGCGTGGCACCATAGGCCGGCGCGGCCTGACCTGGGCCCGCGCCGACCTATGGTCCAGCCGCCCCGTCGCCCCTTTCCGACCACGGTTCGATACGGTACTTTCCGTTTGTCGAGAAAATTTTTGCTATATAATCCCCCGGACTCCTGGAGGTCCGTATATCGTGTTCTCGACGTGTTTTGTTTCGAGCTATTTACGCGGGATCTGTTTTCGGTTTAGAAGCACCATGGTCTCCAAGAACAAGGGCAAGGAGTTTCCGGATGAAGAAGATCGAGATCTTGGGTGGAAAGAGGAAGACAAGGACGTCAAGGAAGAGGATGAAGAAGAGGTGAAGGAAGATTCGCGCGCACACCCGCGTGCTACCATTGCAAGCATCAAGGTGGTGGACAACACTTTCGGTGCAAACAAGAGCGCAAGAATTCGCCTCTGGAGGAGCGGTTCCACGTCATTATCTAGCTGCGAAAACATCTCCATCGGGCACTCATCACCCCTTCCGCAATCTAATTTTCAATAATCAAATTGAAGGGACTCCCAAGGCAGCATTGCCTAGCCGGTGGGATATAGATCGCTCTAACAACTGCGGGAGAAAAGGAGCCTGAGGCTGAAGAGTGGGGAAATAACTCCAAGAGGCTGGGACTCGCCATTAGACGGACTCTCTAACCGCGTCGAGCACAATTCGAGAGATGATTCGCAATCTCATATACGGGATTGACGAGCTTCGGGAGCTTATTGAGAAGCTTGTCAGGAATTCATCACCACCATCGCCGAAGGAGTAATTCATCATCGGTATTGGCATCCCCTTGGTTTGTTCCAAGCTTGGGGGAGTGCCGCGGTATCACATCATCACTACCTTTTACTTTTATTGTCAAGTAGTGTCATATCATGAGTAGGGAAGTTATCATATGAGATGGGTTGCGTTTGGAAGTATCTCTCCTTTAGTTGTCTATGTATCCCTTGGTGTGAGTTATCGATATGGAATATTAATGAGAAGTCTTATCATTTACATATTGCACATCTTATTTTAGTTTGCAATCTCTATGATTCATCTTGTTGTTAGTATTGGTATCACTTTGGGAGCATTGAATAAATCTATTTGGTTTTGGCAAACTTAGCATTGGTCAATAACCACAACACTTTGAGGTTTAAATAGAAAAGAGAAATACATGTAGATGTTTCATTGTCTTTCTTGTTAGCTCATAGCTTATTATTCGAAGTTAAGATTGTTTGTGCTTACAAGGAAGATGCATGATTGTTTCTATAACATGTATATTTGTTTGTTTCCCTCGACTCTTATGCTTGCTAATTAACCTTGCTAGCCAAAGACCTGTGCTGAGAAGGAATACTTCTCGTGCATCCAAACCTTCAACCAAACCTATGTCATTTGTGTCCACCATACCTACCTATTACATGGTATTTTCTGCCATTCCAAGTAAATACTTCATGTGCTACCTTTAAACAATTCAAAACTTAGTATCTCTTATTTGTGTCAATGTTTCATAGCTCATGAGGAAGTATGTGGTGTTTTATCTTTCAATCTTGTTGGGCAATTTCCACCAATGGACTAGTGGCTTCATCCAGCTTATCCAATAATTTTGCAAAAGAGTGGCAATGGGATTCCCAGTCCCAAATTAGTTAAACTAAATAGACACTCCTCCGTGGTATGTGATTGATGGACGGCACCCAAAGGATTCGGTTAGCCATGGCTTGTGTAAGCAAAGGTTGGGGGAGTGTCGTCGTCATAATAAAACTAAAATAAAAAGGCACTCCTTCATGGTATGAGATTGTTGGCGGGCACCGAGGATTCGGTTAGCCATGGTTTGTGAAAGAAAGGTTGGAAGGAGTGCCACACAAAATGAAAATATTATGGGAGCCGCTCTTAGGAGGTTGTACGGCAAGGGGTTAGAGTACCCGCTACCGGTCGTTGACAACAACAAACACCTCTCAAAATGTTACTTTTATTATCTCTATATGATTTCAAAGCTGAAAGAGCTCTAGCACATGATTTAATCCCTGCTTCCCTCTGCGAAGGGCCTGTCTTTTACTTTATGTTGAGTCAGTAAACCTATTTCCCTCCATCTCAAGCAAGCATTTGAGTAGTTGTGATCAAACCATTATATTGTGATTTGCTTCATCATGTCTTTTATTCTTCCTTGTTTAGTACAAGTTTTATACGAATGAATATAGCTTTGCAAGTTATCAATGATCATGAGAGGACCATTATGATTGAGTATGCAAGTTGTGCCTTATAAACTTTAGTATGAGAGCGCTGCTCAATGAGATAAATATAATACGTTAATTGTTCTCCGACCAAGAAGCGAAGTTTGCCATCACCAATGATGATTTCTTATGCACCTTTACTTGTGATTACCTTATACTTGTTTCAATATGAGTTATAAGAGATTGTTTACTATAATGTCCTGTGTGAATGAATATGATGCTTCTTGTCCGTATTTTATTTATCGACTCTTCACTCCATAAACATGTGGTCATGTCTATCGAGTTCAGTTTCGCTTGGGGACAAGCGAAGTCTAAGCTTAGGGGGAGTTGATACGTCCAATTTGCATCACTATTTTATATCATAATTTGCTGTTATTCATTGATATATTTCATATTGGGACACAATACTTATGTTATTTCATCTATTTTGCATGTTTCATCATTATTGGAGGATCAAGCACGGAGCCGGGATTCCGCTGGAAAAAGCACCGTCGAGAAAGCAATATTTCGGAAGATCACCTGTGGAAGGAAATTATACCAAAAATCCTATTTTTCAAGATGACGAAGGAAGCCGGAAGGAGGAGCCGGGAGGAGCCGGGGTGGGCCCACACCCTAGGGCGGCGCGGCCCAAGCCACTGGCCGCGCCGCCACGTGGTGTGGAGGGCCCACGACCCCTTTCGCCTCCTTTTCTTCGCGAAATCCTTCGTCCCGAAAACCTAAGCCGGAAGGGGTACCTCGCGAAGAGTTACGGCCGCCTCGCGGGGCGGAGAACACCGAGAGAGAAAGAGCTCTCCGGCGGGCGAGGAATCCGCCGGGGAAATTCCCTCCGGGAGGGGAAATCGACGCCATCGTCACCGCCATCGAGTTGGACATCATCTCCATCACCATCATCATCATCTCCACCATCATCACCGCCATCTCCTCCGCGGCACCTCGTCACCGCCGTAGCAATTTGGGTTTGATCTTGATTGTTTGATAGGGGAAACTCTCCCGGTATCTATTCATACTTGTTGTTGATGCTATTGAGTGAAACCATTGAACCAAGTTTATGTTCAGATTGTTATTCATCATCATATCCCCTCTGATCATGTTCCGTATGATGTCTCGTGAGTAGTTCGTTTAGTTCTTGAGGACATGGGTGAAGTCTAAATGTTAGTAGTGAACTATGGTTGAGTAATATTCAATGGTGTGATATTTAAGTTGTGGTGTTATTCTTCTAGTGGTGTCATGTGAACGTCGACTACATGACACTTCACCATTTATGGGCCTAGGGGAATGCATCTTGTATTCGTTTGCTAATTGCGGGGTTGCCGGAGTGACGAAACCTGAACCCCCGTTGGTATATCGATGCGGGGAGGGATCGCGGGATCTCGAGTTTAAGGCTGTGGTTAGATTTATTCTTAATTACTTTCTTGTAGTTGCGGATGCTTGCAAGGGGTATAATCACAAGTATGTATTTAGTCCTAGGAAGGGCGGTACATTAGCATAGGTTCACCCACACAACACTTATCACAACAATGAAGATTAATTAGCCGTATGTAGCGAAAGCATTAGACTAAAATCCCGTGTGTCCTCGAGAACGTTTGGTCATTATAAGTAAACAAACCGGCTTGTCCTTTGTGCTAAAAAGGATTGGGCCACTCGCTGCAATTGTCACTCTCGCACTTTACATACTCGTACTTTATTCAAGCTGTTACATCAAAACCCCCTGAATACTTGTCTGTGAGCATTTACGGTGAATCCTTCATCGAAACTACTTGTCAACACCTTCTGCTCCTCGTTGGGATCGACATTCTTACTTATCGAAGATACTACGATACACCCCCTATACTTGTGGGTCATCAGTTACCTCCATGTTGTCATTCATATCCAGGTTATTTCTTAGTATTGAGTCAACCTACAGCCCGTCTTAGACTCTTAGTTGTCATGCTTCCTTCTTGCCATTCATCTTGTCAAGTACTGCCACTAATTCAACCCTTGTAACCATTCCTTGCAGCTGAGATGATGAACTTTTGATTGCAAATTACCAGAAGGTTTGCTCACCATCTATGTGCACGAAGTCGACACTAACTTTAGATTTCGGGGAGTGCTAAAAGCGAGAACACACGGATAACGATTATGGTGTGGTGATGTCGAGACTGTTTGGAATAGACCACGGAAATGCTAGAGTGTTTAGATTATGCTAGAGAGCTCTGTATTGAAAAATCTTTTGGTCACGATGCCAAGATGACAGTTGGGTGCACAAAACCAAGAGAAACGGAACATGCATATGAAAGCAGTCTCCAGTAAAGATATGTTTGAAATCAGAAAGGTGAGAATCTGCTTGATTGTTGCGTATGCAAGCTGTGTAGAGTTCCTTTCGTAAAATGCTGGTAAGACAGTTAAGCTCTGTCTCCTTAATATCTGCTTGAATGTCGCGTACACATATATGGACTTTTAGATATATAGTAAACTCATGCTCATGATTCTATCTTCTTTTAATATTTGCATTATTTTTCTGAAATTTTTGCACTAAGTTATTTATTATATTCAGAGAATATGGTATTACACATGTATTGTAGATTGGATCTGTTATCATGACGTACGAGGGAAAACACAGCCATGAAGTTTGAGCAGCCGAAATAGCGAGGCATGTGAGCTCTGGTTCCGGCACTCGCGAACGCCACCATCTCCACCTTAGGTAAATCTCTCATAGCGATGGTATTTATCTTCTAGCGAGATGGTATTTATTCATTATGATATTGAGATGAATTAAGATTCTCTCCATGGGCTTCGTGAAATTAAGATTAAAAATCACATGCACAATAATTTTCTACACATCTTGCGGCGGGAAGGTGTGAGTCCACAACCCGAGTGCTTACGTTGGAGTAGTTAAATCTGAATCAATTTTGAAAAATGAAGCCACGAGACATGCGAGAAAACTTGAAAGTGCAACATGGTCATATTATCCCCTTCTAACATAGAAACATCGTGTGCTTGCACAATTTGGACCCTTTTTGTCTTTTTTCTTCTAAAATAGATGTTTAGTGTACGCAACTCGTTATGCGGAATATAGAAAATAGCAAAATGGATGGTCTTTCCTTCATGCGGCGTCTAACTTTTCTATCAAGATATGAACTTCTTCTATTTGATTCGGTGATAGGTTCCTATTTTTGTTTCGACCAAAACGTAGGCACTCGTTTGTTGGCCCGGACTTCAGAATAGATAGCTGAATATATAATCAGATATACATCAGCTTTCCATAATTTCTGTCATATCATCATTTTCGAGTACTCGCAATAAGCAAAGGTTGACGGACGGTACTCGCAATAGACTGGTATTCATGTTTCTAAATAGTTTAGATCTTAATGACATGCTAAGCAAAGAGAGAACTGCGAGTTTATGATTTATCGAGCTGCTGACCATGTACATGTCATGTGTAAAACTGAAACTAATGAACATGAGCTAAGTGTTCTCTTAATTGGCCTTATCACAATTCTGAATACCACGAGTTCCACTCATCCACGCGGCCACGAGACGGACCTCCTGTTTCTGGTACGCTCATTCTTCCTCCCGGATCGGAATCTAGGATTCATGCTTTGGTTGGGCAAAAATTGGGAGCACTGGATTTTGGGTTTACTATTACTTGGACTTTAGGTTTTCATCAGCGGGTTCTAGCGCGACTCCTCGGGGAGGGTGGTTTGGGTGCGTGTTCAAGGGCATGCTGGGCAATATCCTGCTCGATGACAACTTTGAAGATTATGTTATGTACTTCTTACACTGCACAAAGCAAAACTGTGGTGATATTTGCATGGTATGTTGAGTTCCTGATGAGTTCTGGATGTCGTGTTCATAATCCAGGTCGCTTGTGATGGGCACATTTCGGTTAATCATCTCTGCAGGAGATCTACTTTGCACAATGCACATCTCACCATGGACCCTCTTCGACTGTCTTTCAGTTTGTTAGCATTCTATACAGCCTGGCCCTAAACAATGTGGACCTGACCAACGACATGCATCCTAGGATAATCCAGTTGTCTCGAACAGGGCGGACATTGGGCAGTTCCAGAGGATGGCCTTTGACATCCATGATTTCAGCTCCAAGTATACCCACTCCAGAGTTGATGTTTCCTAATTATAATGGGGTATATAATACACTCTTTGGTATTATGCTATCTATATGTTAGTCATGGTTAGTTGCTCGATATGAATTCCTCAACAAAGTTCGGTAGCATAGTTCTTGTATAATCTTATAAGAGCAATTTCCATGAAACAGCGTGATGCAAGTTTACAATTTCAGTCATAGTTTAAGCTATCATCTGTATATGGAATCTTAGGGACTGTTTAGTACTCCGTATAACATTTATCTCTAACTGACCATGTACTCTCGTCCCTTTTCCAGCTTGAGTTTACTTCTGCTATAGTTAATTTTAAATAAACATCGGCTGTCGTGTGGACAACTCCTGAGGTCAAGATGACAAAAGATTGCTAGAAGACTTGTGGATTTAAGTCTAGCACGCAAGGTAATAAAATCGAGTTGAGTTCTTGTGTGATCGGATACTACCTAGAAGATATAAAGGTGTAGAACAAATAAGCATCTATTCCTTTTCTAGCTATGAATTGCTGTCCAACCTTTAAGTAGGTCAAAATGGTGTCATTTGTTCTGTATTTTATGTTGGAGTTTGACCGGTAATTTATCAAACTGGTTTAGAAGCTTGCCACAGACCGTGTGCACCTGGAGGTGCTCAAAATACGGCACGAGTCGTCGCAAGCCCGCGAGAACATCATGCATGCCCGCCTCCTCCAGGTTATTCTCCACTGGACCGCAAGTTCCTTCTTGATTTATTTCTTGGGATTGTTTGGGCCTGATGGATGTTGTTTAACGCATTGGTGGCTTCGGACGGCAGGTGGTGGCGACCAGGAGGAGGAGGTGGAACACGGCCTATGCGGAGCTACCTCCTGGCGGTAATCTATCAGGGGGAGATTGCTTGATGTAGATCTCTTGTGTGCAGAAATCAAGTCTGATTCTGAGAATGGTTAACAAATCCATTGCATGCCCGTTTGTAAATTGCCTTGTAAAATAGGTCTACTTTTATGTTTATTATACATGAAAAATTTCAGATTGTTTGGATACATGCGATCTTTTGAAGTTATTTCACGTTATTGGTGGGATGCATGTATCAAAGAGAAACATTGTGATATACTGACACTGGATCAATTTTCACATGTAGGTGCGGGAGGTGTGTGCAAGATTTTAGACTGGTTTTGTTACTTTTGCAGCTGATCGTCACCTTGAGCTAGATGATGCTGGACCTAACCAAGTGATCAATAAGATGCTGATGACCAAACTAAAATTACGAATACAAATTCTTTTGATGAAAAATGTTCCCGTTCTGGAAATAACTTCATAATTCCATGGAGCTTCACTTCGACGACTCCACAACCTCACCAGCATGTACACTCATGCGATCCTGAGCCCAAGAGTTTGGGGCTGGGCCTTGATGATGCCGGCAGATGTATTTGATTGCCTTGGAGTATCCCAGGCTCAAGGATGGTTCCCTCTTAGCCAATGTTTGTATATGCATGCACCAATTAAATAATCAAAACAACTTCTGTACATGATTTTTTTCCCGTAGCAACGCACGGGCATTTGTGCTAGTATAAGGTAGAAATTCCCTCGGTCATGGGCCCAGCTTCATATATAAGAGGAATTTTCATGTAGGCAAAGCCAAAAACTTATTTTTTGTGTAGGCGCCAATAGCTCCCGCTGCGGGATCTAAAATTTTCAACGCGCGCGCTTTTCCACCTTTTGCAACTAATCGCGTGTTATGGAACGGATGCAAGGGCAGCGGATATATATGTATCTAAGCTAAAATTTTGCAACGCATATCCAAAGGGTTGTAAATCAAGTGTTGTTGTAGGGTGCTTTTTCTTGTAGTGCTGGTTCGAGAGCGCCCAGTTACTGCAGTCTGGCACGTATGCGCACGTGTATCCGTGAGGGATCTACTTAGGCGCCTCATGCAAGAATTGGTAGTCACTAGGGTCACCACCGATCTTGTAGACGACGTATGCCGATGAACTCGGCACTTCTGGTGCTGCCAACGCAAATGGCAGCGGTGGACGGGACTGGAGTGGCATCTCTCCTTGGTGAGTCCCCAGAGCTGGTCCTGACGGAGAATATTGATGGCTCATGATTTCCTGGATCACGCGCAGAGCGACACGCTCCAAAGTGTTCACCGAGGCTCTCGGAATGGCGGTGCAGCGAATGAGCCACCATGAAGTTAATCTCTCGACGCGGGGACCTGGTGCGTTCTTCGACGGGGTGGACAGGTCCACTCCATCGAGCGCGCCTTCAGGTGAGAACCCCTTCCACCTGATGCCATGTGAGCGGGTTCTGTGAAAAGAGCCGATGAGGTCGGCTTCGAGGACTGCCTTGATCTCGTCATGCTTCTTCTTGAGCTCGTCGGTCAGATCCTCGTACTTGACTGGAGTGCCTTCCGCCATCTCGGATGTAGATGGCGATGCGGTTGATGTCGAAGATGGTCCCACCGGGCGTGCCAGAATGTGTTGCGGTCGAAACCCACCGGCGGGCAGCGGCGGGCAACACGATAGAGCCGGGAGGCTCCCGGGACTGCGGCGGCCCTGGTCCCTCCGGCGACGGCCCGCAAAGCCTTCGGCACGCACGTCCGATGCTGATGCAAGGGCGTGCCACCGGACCTATACCTGGTCAGGAAGGTGTTGGATGTGCCTCGCTTAGTTTCCTGCATGGCATACACGTAAACATTAAATACGAGCCTCGATCGGCTCTCAGGTTATCCTGTGAATCGGCTCAAAGAGCTGATCCACCCATGATGCATACGAGGTGTACGATCAGATGGTGGTCCTGCTTGATCAAAACAAAGCTAAAACGACCTACTACGATTTAGGGTTTTCGCCGCATAATCGGAACATCCTACTCGTGATTGAGCCTGGCGGCCACGCACGGTGATCGTAAACCGACCCTAGACAAGGCCTAAAAACCAACACGAGGTTGATCCTCGGAACATCCTGTCTAGGGCTAGCAAACTACACCCTACGCGCCCTTGGATCCTTCAACCCGTTTGTAAGGCCTAACTATGCGAGATATTAAACTAATCCTTGAAGAACAAGGAGCAATCATAACGGATCGGATCTACTAAACAATGATCAAGCGGGGTGCCGCCCTTACACCCAAGACAGGTGTAAGGACGGCTAGATATCTAAGGGTCGCACGACGATAGCATATGATACGATGAACAATGCTAACCCTGAAACATCTATGATAACTACGTTGCTCGCCATCAAAAAGGCTTCGACACGAGCAACGCATGAACGACGAATAAACGTGTCTTTGCCTAGATCGCAAGATGCGATCTAGGCAACATGGTGCTTCCCGGAAGAAACCCTCGAGACAAGGGAGTTGGCGATGCGCCTAGATTGGTTTGTGGTGAACATGATTGTTGTTTATTTCATAAACCCTAGATACATATTTATAGTCCGTAGACTTTCTAATGTGGGAATAATCCCAACCGGGCACGAGCCCAAACTCCATCTAACCGACACGTATCCTACTATGGTACAGATACACGGGCAAACTAGCCCAAACTTTGTATATAAGGCCGATTCATGTATTCCTTCTATGTATATTCTTCAAGCCCATCTTCAATCGCGGCCCACCTCTGATCCGGTCAAATTCTGGTGATAACAGCTTTTAACTTTCAACATGTATATCTCATGGATAATTGTCAACACAAAGTAATATGATGAGTGCAATAAGCAAACATGTAAGAATCAATGCACACCGTTGACAAAAGTGTTTGCTTCTAAGATAGAAAGAAGTAGGTAAACTGACTCAACCAAAAGTAAAAGAAAGGCCCTTCGCAGAGGGAAGCAGGGATTACTCATGTGCTAGAGCTTTTTATTTTGAAAACATGGAAACAATTGTGTCAACGGTAGTAATAATTCATATGGGTTATGTATAAAACTTCCTATAAGTTGCAAGCCTCATGCATTGAATACTAATAGTGCCCGCACCTTGTCCTAATTAGCTCGGATTTCCATGGACTATCATCGCATTACATATGTTTCAACCAAGTGTCACAAAGGGGTACCTCTATGCCACATGTACAAAGGTCCAAGGAGATAAATCGCATTTGATTTCTCGATTTTGATAGATCTCAACTTGAGGACATCCATACCGGGACAACATAGAAAACAGATAATGGACGCCTCTTTTATGCTTTAAGCATTCAACAACAGATAATATTCTCATAAGAGATTTGAGGATTAATGTCCAAGCTGAAACTTCCACCATGATACATGGCTTTGGTTGGCGGCCCAATGTTCTTCTCTAACAATATGCATACTCAAACCATTTCAAATCATGGAAAATCTCCCTTACATCAGACAAGACGAACATGCATAGCAACTCACATGATATTCAACAAAGGTGTGACAGGTTGACGGCGTCCCCAGATAACATGGTTACCGCTCAACAAGCAACTTATAAGAACTAAGATACACAAGCGACATATTCCTTACCACAATAGTTTTTTAGGCTACATTCCCATGAGCTATGTATTGCAAAAACAAGGAATGATTTTTTTTGAAAGGATTTAAAGGTAGCACGCAAGCAATTTACTTGGAATGGCAGAAAAATACCAAATAGTAGGTAGTTATGGTGGACACACATGGCATAGTTTTGGCTCAAGGTTTTGGATGCACGAGAAGCATTCCCTCTCAGTACAAGGCATTGGCTAGCAAGGTTGTTTGAAGCAAAAACAAGTATGAACCGGTACAGCAAAACTTACATAAGAACATATTGCAAGCATTATAAGACTCTACACTGTCTTCCTTGTTGCTCAAACACTTTTGCCAGAAAATATGTAGACCTTAGAGAGACCAATCATGCAAACCAAATTTCAACAAGCTCTACGGTAGTTCTCCACTAATAGGTTTAAACTACATGATGCAAGAGCTTAAACATGATCTACTTGAGAGCTCAAAAAAATTCCCAAGTATCAAATTATTCAAGATAATATACCAATTACCACATGAAGCATTTTCTGTTTCCAACCAAATAGCAAGAAACTCTCAAAACAAATATAAGTGAAGTAAGAGAGTACTTTCTATAAAATAACTAATATCTCTGAACAACAGATACATGAAAACCAAGAGCTAGAAGCTACACAGTGCGAAAACTGAATACTCAACAAATATAAGTGAAGAATAGGAGTATTCAAATGAAAAAGCGGAGCGTGTCTCTCTCCCAAACAAGATAGGATCCAATTTATTTAGAGAACTAAGATAACAAAACGAAAATTAAAGCACATAGACGCTCCAAGTAAAGCACATAAGATGTGACGAAATTAAAATATAGTTTCACTAGAGGTGACCTGATAAGTTGTTGATGAAGAAGGGGATGCCTTGGGCATCCCCAAGCTTAGACGCTTGAGTCTTCTCGAAATATGCAGGGACGAACCACGGGGGCATCCCCAAGCTTAGACTTTTCACTCTTCTTGATCATATTATATCATCCTCCTCTCTTGATCCTTGAAAACTTCCTTCACACCAAACTCAAAGCAATATCATTAGAGGGTTAGTGCATAATCAAAAATTCACATGTTCAGCAAGGACACAATCATTCCCAAAACTTCTGGACATTACCCAAGGCTACTGAAATTTAATGGAGCAAAGAAATCCACTCAAACACAGTAAAAGAGGCAATGCGAAATAAAAGGCAGAATCTGTCAAAGCAGAACAGTCCGTAAAGACGAATTTTTTCGAGGCACTTAACATGCTCAGATGGAAAAGCTCCAGTTGAATGAAAGTTGCGTACATATCTGAGGATTACTCATGAATTTTTTCAAGATTTTATGATTTCCCTACAGAGAGAACAACTCAAATTCGTGACAACTAAAAATCTGTTCCTACGTAGAAATCCAAATCTAGTATCAACTTTCTATCAAAGACTTTACTTGGCACAAAAACGAAATAAACATGATAAGGAGAGGTTGCTACAGTAGTAACAACTTCCAAGACACAACAAAACAGTAGCAAAATAAAAACATGGGTTATCTCCCAAGAAGTGCTTTCTTTATAGCCATTAAGATGGGCTCAGTAATTTTAATGATGCTCTCGCAAGAAATAAGAGTTGAAGCAAAAGAGAGCATCAAAAGCAAATAAGAAACACTTTTAATTCTAACTCACTTCCTATGAAAAGGAATCTTGTAAATAAACAAGTCATGTAAGCATAATGCAATAAGCATAGGAAGACAAGACAAGCGCAACTTCAAGATTTTCAGCAAAAAGAGAGGTGTTTTAGTAACATGAAAATCCCTACAACCATATTGTCCTCTCTCATAAGGATTTTCAGTAGCATCATGAACAAACTCAACAATATAACTATCACATGAAACATTCTTATCATGAGCTACACGCATAAAATTATTACTCTCCACATAAGCATAGTCATTTCTATTAATTGTAGTGGGAGCAAATTCAATAAAATAGCTATCATTATTATTCTCATCACCATAATCATCATATATATGAGGCATATTGTAATCATAATTAATTTTCTCCTCAATAGTAGGTGGACTGAAAATATGATAGTCATCATTGTAATCATCATATATAGGAGGTAAAGTATCATCAAAGTAAATTTTCTCCTCCATGCTTGGGGGACTAAAAATATCATGCTCATCAAAACTAGCTTCCCCAAGCTTAGAATTTTCCATAGCATTATCAACAATGGTGTTCAAAGCATTCATACTAATAACATTGCCATTAGCATGCATATAAAGTTCCATAGGTTTTTTAATTTTCTCTTCAAACACCTCATGTCCTAACTCAAGATAAATACTATAAAGATCTCTAATATTTTTGTTGTTTTCCATTAACCCTAACTAGTGAAAATAAAAACAAGAAATAAAAAGATATAATTGCACAATCTAAAGGAAATAGCTTTGAGCACTCACACACCGGCAACAGTGCTAGGAAATAGCTTAGTAGTCGGAGGATGTGAATACCTTTTGCCTTACCTCCCCGGCAACGGCGCCAGAAAATAGCTTGATGTCTACGCACGCATCTATTCCTGTAGACAGTGTTGGGCCTCCAAGAGCAGAGAGGTTTGTAGAACAGCAGCAAGTTTCCCTTAAGTGAATCACCCAAGGTTTATCGAACTCAGGGAGGTAGAGGTCAAAGTTATCCCTCTCAAGCAACCCTGCAATTAAGATACAAGAAGTCTCTTGTGTCCCCAACACACCTAATACACTTGTCGGATGTATAGGTGCACTAGTTCGGCGAAGAGATAGTGAAATACAAGTAATATGGATGATTATAAGTAGTAATTGCAATCTGAAATAAAAATGGCAGCAAGCGAACATGTAGCAGAACTTGTTGGAAACGGTGTTTCAATGCTTAGAAACAAGGCCTAGGGATCATACTTTCACTAGTGGACACTCTCAACAATGATCACATAATTGAATAAATAAATGCTACTCTCAAACACTCTCTTGTTGGATAACAAACACCATTCATTGTGTAGGGCTGCAAAAGCACACCTCAAGCCGGAGTATTCAAGCCCCACAACGTCATAGAGGAATCACACACGATGCGCACACTGTCACCATCACACCGTGGAGAGTGAATCCGGAGTTCATATTAAAGTAACCTCTAGAGTGCATAATAGACAAGAGTAACATCTACATATTCAACTAGATTACAAAGCTCATGATCACATAAATATCACACCATGGGAGAGAGAGATGAACCACATAGCTACCGGTAGAGCCCTCAGCCTCGGGGGAGAACTACTCCCTCCTCATCATGGGAGACAGCAACGACAATGAAGATGGTGATGGAGTCGATGGAGATGGCTTCCGGGGGCAATTCCCCGTCCCGGCGGCGTGCCGGAACAGAGATTCTATCCCCCGAAACTTGTCGTCGATGGCGGCGGCGCTGCGGAACTCTTCGTGGAATATGACTGATATCGCTAGGGTTTTCGGAGACGAAGGATTATATAGGCGAAGGGGCAGCGTCGGGGGAGCCAGGGGGTGGCCTCCCCACACCTGGGCGCGCCAGGGGGTGGGCCGCGCCGCCCTATGGGGTGGCCCCCCTGCTGGCCGCCTCTGACTCTTCTTCGATGTTCTGGAACCCTCCGTGGAAAATAGGGCCGTGGGCTTTTGTTTCGTCCAATTTCGAGAATATTTCATCTTGTTAATAGGTTAGTACCGGAAAATGCATCAAAATGATATAAAGTATGAATAAAACATGTAGGTATTGTCATAAAACTAGCATGGAACATAACAAATTATAGATACATTGGAGACGTATCAGTGGGCTCCTAGCAGCCGCCGGATCCGTAGATTGAGTACGTTCTCCCAGCTCTACCCCGATCCGAGACAGAATTTCGGCAGCACCTCCCCGCTACTCTCCCGATACACGTCTCGGCAAAAAGCCGAGAGGGGTGTGCATCCGGAGAACAACGGGGAGGCGCTACCGAAATCCTGTCTCGGATCGGGGTAGAGCAGGGAGAACGTACCCAACTACGCATCCGCCGGCTGTCCCGATAAATGCCGTAAGAGTTACGGTTCATAATATGCGAGACCACTAATGCATATTTATCCGCGTAACCCTTACGGTCGGGAAGAGACGCCTAGGTATCGCGACAGACTTGGTTATCTGGACACAAAAAAAACCTAGGTATAAGAGAGGCGAACGGATTCTCACCCTCGAAGCGTGATCGACAGCCGGCGAAGAAGACCAACGACCCTCCGGCAAAATCCCCTCCGGAAAAATGGAACCTCTGAGCAACGCTCCTCATGCGCCCCGACAACGCAAGCCCCTGTGTCCACCCCGAAGCATCGCCTGCAAATGCGGAAAAATAAATTAGTCATTCAGGTCTTGCCGATCCAATTCCTATTTTAAACTAAATCCTATTTCTATTTTATTTTATGCCCTAAATATTATTTTCTACAGTTAACCTAAATCCTACTTCTACTAAATCATACATTCTACTAAATCCTACATTCTAAAGCACTAAATCCTACTATAGCTACTAACAAGATCAGCTTACTCACGGACGCGGCGCGAGGAGGCCAGGCGAAGGAGCGGCGGCCGGAGCAGGGTAGGTCGAGGCGGCTCGGGCCGGGGGCAGGTTGAGGCGGTGCGTGCCGGGGGGTCAGGGCGAGGCGGTAGGGGCAGCAGCAGCTCAGGTGGTGGCGGCTCGGTGGGGGCAGGGGCGGCAGGGGCAGCCGACCGAGGTGGAGGAGGAGGGCAGGGCCCGAGGTGGAGGGGGGCATCCGGCCGAGGTGGAGGAGGAGGGCGGGGCCCGAGGTGGAGGAGGGGGCAGCCGACCGAGGTGGAGGAGGAGGGCACGGGCCGGGGTGGGCGAGCAGCACCTGCAGCAGGCCGGCGCGCGAGCAGCAGGGGCGCGCGGCAGCAGCAGCCAGGGGAGTGGCCCGCGTCGGTGGCGGCGTGGGCGACTCCGGCGGCGCGTGGGTGGGGCGCGGGAGGGTGGGGGAGAGAGGTGAGGTGTGGGCGGGGCAGCGGACGGCGGCGACGGAGGTGAGGCGTGGGCGGCGGCGTGGGAGGATGCAGAGGTGGGCGGCGTGTGGAGAGATGGCTAGCTGGTCGGGACGATGCGCATGTATGGATAGGGTCAATTATTGGCTCGTTGCCGTGCGTGCGACGACCTTTGCCGTGCGGCAAACGCTTTGCCGTGCGCCAAAGCTCTTTGCCGTGCGGCAACGGCTCTTTGTCGTGCGTCTTTGTCCTTTGCCGTGCGCTAGTGCACGGCAACGTTCTCTTATTTTACCATTTCAATTTTCATATATGAAAATTTAGTTTTATTTCAAATTAAATTAAACCTGTTTTTCCAACATGAGTACTTTTTAATAATGTTTTGGGGGGAGGAGGGGGAGAACGACCGCCGGAGCACCGGAACCCCACCAAATCTTTCTTGTGGACCTATGATATGTGTGAAAGTGTGGTGCAAGGTGTAATGGTGCAAAAGTAGCTCCCCTAAACCCAAAACCCTAGCCCTAACCCTACACCTAACCCTAACCAGTAGATCGGGCACACCCTCGATCGTGTGATAATGGCTCTAGCTGCGGGTATATGTGCCAAAGGGTCCCAATCTTGGTTATCCATGTATATATGTACTAAACAAACCTAAAAGAATGAAAAAGTACTTAGATGCACCCTCGCGCGGAGAAATCTAGGGGGGTAGACCCGCCGGGGCACACGTTCCGCTGTTTTGGGGGGAGGAGGGGGAGAACGACCGTCGGAGCACCGGAACCCCACCAAATCTTGCATGTGGACCTATGATATGTGTGAAAGTATGGTGCAAGGTGTAATGGTGCAAAAGTAGCTCCTCTAAACCCTAAACCCTAAACTGGGGACGCTTCGAGCCCTAAACCCCTCTAGATCAGCATTAACTACACGTGTTGACACTGGAGCTGCAAAACCATGCATCATAAACCCTAACCCTAACCCTAAACCCTAAACCTATACCTAACCATAAATCCTTACCTTGAACCTAAAACCTAGCCCTACCCCCTAAACCCTAGCCCTAACCCTACACCTAACCCTAACCAGTAGATCAGGCACACCCTCGATCGTGTGATAATGGCTCTAGCTGCGGGTATATATATGTCCCAAAGGGTCCCAATCTTGGTTCTCCATGTGTATATGTCCTAAACAAACCTAAAAGAATGAAAAATTACATTGGTGCACCCTAGCGCGGAGAAATCTAGGGGGTAGACCCGCCGGGGCACACGTTCCGCTGTTTTGGGGGGAGGCGGGGGAGAACGACCACCGGAGCAACGGAAACCCACCAAATCTTGCATGTGGACCTATGATATGTGTGAAAGTGTGGTGCAAGGTGTAATAGTATAAAAGTAGCTCCCCTAAACCCTAGCCCTAACCCTACACCTAACCCTAACCAGGCACACCCTCGATCGTGTGATAATGGCTCTAGCTGCGGGTATATGTGCCAAAGGGTCCCAATCTTGGTTATCCATGTGTATATGTACTAAACAAACCTAAAATAATGAAAAAGTACTTTGGTGCACCCTCGCGCGGAGAAATCTAGGGGGTAGACCCGCCGGGGCACACGTTCCGCTGTTTTGGGGGGGGGGGAGGGGGAGAACGACCGCCGGAGCACCGGAACCCCACCAAATCTTGCATGTGGACCTATGATATGTGTGAAAGTGTGGTGCAAGGTGTAATTGTGCAAAAGTAGCTCCCCAAAACCCTAAACCCTAAACTGGGGAGGCTTCGAGCCCTAGCCCCCTCTAGATCACCATTAACTACACGTGCTGACACCGGAGCTGCAAAACCATGCATCATAAAGCCTAACCCTAAACCTAAACCCTAAACCTATACCTAACCATAAATCCTTACCTTGAACCTAAACCCTAGCCCTACCCCCTAAACCCTAGCCCTAACCCTACACCTAACCCTAACCAGTAGATCAGGCACACACTCGATCGTGCGATAATGGCTCTAGCTGCGGGTATATATGTTCCAAAGGGTCCCAATCTTGGTTCTCCATGTGTATATGTCCTAAAAAAAACCTAAAAGAATGAAAAAGTACATTGGTGCACCTTAGCGCGGAGAAATCTAGGGGGGTAGACCCGCCGGGGCACACATTCTGCTGTTTTGGGGGGGGGGGAGAACGACCGCCGGAGCAACGGAACCCCACCAAATCTTGCATGTGGACCTATGATATGTGTGAAAGTGTGGTGCAAGGTGTAATAGTGCAAAAGTATCTCCCCTAAACCCTAAACCCTAGCCCTAACCCTACACCTAACCCTAACCAGGCACACCCTCGATCGTGTGATAACGGCTCTAGCTGCGGGTATATGTGCCAAAGGGTCCCAATCTTGGTTATCCATGTGTATATGTACTAAACAAACCTAAAAGAATTAAAAGTACTTTGGTGCACCCTCGCGCGGAGAAATCTAGGGGGTAGACCCCCCGGGGCACACGTTCCGCTGTTTTGGGGGGGGAGGAGGGGAGAACGACCGCCGGAGCACCGGAACCCCGCCAAATCTTGCATGTGGACCTATGATATGTGTGAAAGTGTGGTGCAATGTGTAATGGTGCAAAAGTAGCTCCCCTAAACCCTAAACCCTAAACTGGGGAGGCTTCGTGCCCTAAACCCCTCTAGATCACCATTAACTACACGTGCTGACACCGGAGCTGCAAAACCATGCATCATAAACCCTAACCCTAAACCTATACCTAACCATAAATCCTTACCTTGAACCTAAACCCTATCCCTACCCCTTAAACCCTAGCCCTAACCCTACACCTAACCCTAACCAGTAGATCAGGCACACCCTCGATCGTGTGATAATGGCTCTAGTTGCGGGTATATATGTGCCAAAGGGTCCTAATCTTGGTTCTCCATGTGTATATGTCCTAAACAAACCTAAAATAATGAAAAATTACATTGGTGCACCCTCGCGCGGAGAAATCTAGGGGGTAGACCCGCCGGGGCACACGTTCCGCTGATTTGGGGGAGGAGGGGGAGAACGACCGCCGGAGCAACGGAACCCCACCGAATCTTGCTTGTGGACCTATGATATGTGTGAAAGTGTGGTGCAAGGTGTAATAGTGCAAAAGTAGCTCCCCTAAACCCTAAACCCTAGCCCTAACCCTACACCTAACCCTAACCAGTAGATCAGGCACACCCTCGATCGTGTGATAATGGCTCTAGCTGCGGGTATATGTGTCAAAGGGTTCCAATCTTGGTTATCCATGTGTATATGTACTAAACAAACCTAAAAGAATGAAAAAGTACTTTGGTGCACCCTCGCGCGGAGAAATCTTGGGGGTTAGACCCGCCCGGGCACACGTTCC
Organism: Lolium rigidum; assembly: GCF_022539505.1. NCBI lineage: Eukaryota > Viridiplantae > Streptophyta > Magnoliopsida > Poales > Poaceae > Lolium > Lolium rigidum. Next base: position 45,905,329 of record NC_061513.1, on the reverse strand, counting down.
ACTGTTTTGGGGGGAGGAGGGGGAGAACGACCGCCGGAGCACCGGAATCCCACCAAATCTTGCATGTGGACCTATGATATGTGTGAAAGTGTGGTGCAAGGTGTAATGGTGCAAAACTAGCTCCCCTAAACCCTAAACCCTAAACTGGGGTGGCTTCGAGCCCTAAACCCCTCTAGATCACCATTAACTACACGTGCTGACACCGGAGCTGCAAAACCATGCATCATAAACCCTAACCCTAACCCTAACCCTAAACCCTAAACCTATACCTAACCATAAATCCTTACCTTGAACCTAAACCCTAGCCCTACCCCCTAAACCCTAGCCCTAACCCTACACCTAACCCTAACCAGTAGATCAGGCACACCCTCGATCGTGTGATAATGGCTCTAGCTGCGGGTATATATGTGCCAAAGGGTCCCAATCTTGGTTGACCATGTGTATATGTCCTAAACAAACCTAAAAGAATGAAAAAGTACATTGGTGCACCATCGGGCGGAGAAATCTAGGGGGGTAGACCCGTCGGGGCACACGTTCCGTTGTTTTGGGGGGGAGGAGGGGGAGAACGACCGCCGGAGAAACGGAACCCCACCAAATCTTGCATGTGGACCTATGATATGTGTGAAAGTGTGGTGCAAGGTGTAATAGTGCAAAAGTAGCTCCCCGGTGTGACCTTCCTCACATTTGGGCGATAACACTTAGAAGATTTTCCGAAACACGTATTAATTGCTCTGAAACCCTCATATATGTGGGTGATGAACATGGAGAGAGTAATTTTGTATTGCACATTGTCTTAAGTAACGCTAATAAATAGTCATCAAAAAGTAAAACTAATAAAAAAATATAAGTATTAGATGAAATGAAATAGAAAGAAAAACAAATAAAATGAATCGCGGCGCACGGCAAAGAAGGAATCACACGGTAAAGGAGCCTTTGTCGTGCACTTTGCCTGGCCGCACGGCAAAGGGAGCACCACAACAACGTCCAGGCCCTTTACCGTGCAGCTTTTCTTTGCCGTGCGGTGTGCAGGATCTTTGCCGTCCTGGCTTCTTTGTCGTGCGCTTTTGAAGGACTTTGCCGTGCGCTAATGCGTTGCCGTGAGGCACTTCTAACTTTGCCGTGCGTCGATACTATGCCGTGCGCCACCATGAAACTTTGCCGTGCTTTAATTCTTTGCCGTGCATGCCTCTTGGGTCGCACGGAAAAGAAGTCTTTGTCGTGCAGTGCCTCACGGCAATGATAGGCTGCACGGCAGCGCCTGATTTTCCCGTAGCGAGTCATTCCAAGAAACATAAATTCCGATCATGCATCTTGGAGAAAATATAATCTTTTGATCGGTGGTGCGCAAACTTTAGATTTCGTCGTGAGGCTGACCTCGCACCACCATCCAATCGAGTATCGGGGAACTTACATATCACAAAAGCCGTGCGAAAAGCTTGTACCTCGTCTCAGCGGTACTCTACAAAGGTGTTAAGTGGGATCTTGCCAATGTCGCACTTAAGTACATGGAAAATTACATTGGCTGCTACAAAGCTTGTACTCTACAAAGCTTGTACCTCGTCTCAGCGGTACTCTACAAAGATCTCTATCTCTACAGTAATGGTCATGGGAGCCCTCCGAGCGCCCACATCCACTGCTTAGCAGCGCGCACGTACGGCCACATGCACTAGCTGGTTTTGTTGCAGCGAACGTTGTAAGGTAGCGGATGACAAATCAGGTGTTAATTGTGCGCGACCCACCGCAGCGGGCGTCTCCTTCATTAAGCGGCCACCGGCCTGTCTGTCTTTTCGCTTCTGCTCCGGTGCTCCCCCCCCGGAAAAGTCTGGACACGCCAAACACATGGACGGCTGAGATCTTCTGATACCTCTTCGGCAACGGGGTAAAATCGTAATTTCGCTATGCGTAAACCGTCCGTAGAGCCCTGTACAAGCCCGTATGGCCCGCGCACGTCATTCTGTACGTATCTACAGCGAGCGTACAGCACGTGCGTACGAGCGTGCGTGTACCGAAATAGAAACCCATATAAAAAGCCGACGTTTCCTTCTCCGCCTCCCTCGCCCACCATCCCCCCCCCCCCAAATCAGGTACGGAGAAAACCCTCTCCTCCTCCCTCGGCCACTTCGTCTTCTCCACTCCCTCTCCACCTCCAGTTCTCTTCTTTAATCCCTTCTTCTCCGCGCATTTCCGTCGAATCGGAGGCCGATGGAGGGTAGCAGCTCCACCGCGAGGGCGGCCGCCGCAGCCTTGGTCAAGAACACCGGTGTGGCGGAGGCAGATGTGGTGCCGGGTGGATGGAGCCGTCGTGGTGCGGCCGCGTCGGGCGGAGGCTTGGTGCTGACGGCGGCGGATGAGCAGGAGCACGGATTCGGCGGCGAGATCGTGCCGGATCTGAACGTGCAGCCAACGGTGGAAGACCCTCTGGTATGTGCTATCCTCTCAACACCTCAGCTTATTTGCCCTTATTTGATGGTGATTAGGGTTAGATGAAACCGAAGAATAGACGAATCATATGATTTGTGATTAGGGCTTACTGTGGACCAAATTGATCTAGCGGATCGTCCCGTGGTTTGTGTATGTTGGCAAGGTTTTTTTTAATCTGGTTTGACATCCGTGTGCATTCGTAGTTAAGGGGGGTTTTATTGTCATGTGACCCCAAATTATATATCGTGTGCACAATTTATCTGGTTTGATTACTGTGTGCACAATTTATTTGTTAGTAGTAGCATCAATTGTTTGCTACAGAGCTTCAATACTATGTTTTTATTACATGATTGCATAATTGCTTTAGGGATTCACATTGATTTGTAAATCTATGGTAATGCTGTTGTGCTCCAGGAGTGTTATCTTGCTATGATGGCAACAACATTGACATAATAATTTGTTCCCTGCTATGGGAAAATATGTAGTTACTATAATTGTACATCACCACGAGTATGAATAATAGCATGTGTACCTATTATTTGAAATGGTATGATTTGGCAGGACCTCCACTTCTGGGTGTTAGAAGCTAAAAACCCCTAAATGCTGCTTACTTAACATCTTATGGTGATAATTATTGCTTATTAAATTTATGGTACTGCTGTTCCAGGGGCATTCCCATTTGTGCATAAGATATTTCCTTTTTCAGAATGTGTTGTAATCTATTAATTCCACCTGTATTAAACATGCTTTATGTAGTAATATTTAACATGCTTTGTATAGTAAGGTATAGTTGTCATGTTTTGAAAGTACAGTTGTAAATTAGAATGTGCTACATTTTTTTGAAGCACCTATAATGTAGTAATGATTGCAATAGAATCTTGACTCTATTTCCTCTATGAAATTTATTATTAAGAGCAACATTATGGTAAGGTGAAACATAATATTGACTATGATTACTCTATGATATTAAGATCAGTATTAATGATAGGTTGACAGAATTATGTTTCACCTTAACATAGTAGGAGAAATGTAATGTTACTGGCCTGTTATTGTAATGATTGCAATAAGGATTTGTAGTATATGTGTCATGCTACTATGATTGCAATTTAGATTGACATAATAATCTGTATATATTCCATCAGCTTGGTAAGACCTCCTCTGTCCGCAAGAGGAAGTTTGAGGAGTTTGATGACTCGGAGGACTCTGGCCACTCCTACATTTCCTGCGAGGTCGAGTCCGGGGACGCCGTGTCGGTAAGATAGCATTCTCAATATTGATTGTGCATGGTTGACAAGTTTATTGAACTCATTGCTGTACAATAGTTGTGACATATGATTGTGACATTGTTGTTTTGCAGTACAACTCAGATGCTTCATTTGATAATGAAGTCAGCAAGTACAATTTGCTGTCATATGAGAAGAAGGTGGAGGAGAAGATCTGGGCTGAGGGAATCAGTGCTTACATGAAACCTGATGGGAGGTACTACTGCAAGTTCCATCCCTCCAAGCAGGTTCCTAGGGATGGTATGTGATACGTCTCCGACGTATCGATAATTTCTTATGTTCCATGCCACATTATTGATGATATCTACATGTTTTATACACATTATATGTCATATTTATGCGTTTTCCGGAACTAACCTATTGACCAGATGCCGAAGGGCCGGTTCTGTTTTACTCGCTGTTTTTGGTTCCAGAAATCCTAGTAAGGAAATATTCTCGGAATTGGACGAAATCAACGCCCAGGGTTCTATTTTTCCACGAAGCTTCCAGAAGTCCGAAGGGTAAACGAAGTGGGGCCACGAGGTGGGGACACAGTAGGGCGGCGCGGCCCAAGCCCTGGCCGCGCCGGCCTAGTGTGTGGTCCCACCAGGACTCCACCGACCTTGCTCTTCCGCCTACTTAAAGTCTCCGTCGCGAAAACCCTACCACGTTCGACGAAACCAGAGAAAACCTTCCAGAGCCGCCGCCATCGCGAAGCCAAGATCTGGGGGACAGGAGTCTCTGTTCCGGCACGCCGCCGGGACGGGGAAGTGCCCCCGGAAGGCTCCTCCATCGACACCACCGCCATCTCCATCAACGCTGCTGTCTCCCATGAGGAGGGAGTAGTTCTCCGTCGAGGCTCGGGGCTGTACCGGTAGCTATGTGATTCATCTCTCTCCTATGTGCTTCAATACAATAATCTCATGAGCTGCCTTACATGATTGAGATTCATATGATGATGCTTGTAATCTAGATGTCATTATGCTAGTCAAGTGGGTTTTACTTATGTGATCTCCGGAGACTCCTTGTCCCACGTGTGTAAAGGTGACGAGTGTGTGCACCGTGTGGGTCTCTTAGGCTATATTTCACGAATACTTATTCACTGTTATGAATGGCATAGTGAAGTGCTTATTTATATCCCTTTATGATTGCAATGTGTTTTGTATCACAATTTATCCGTGTGCTACTCTAGTGATGTTATTAAAGTAGTTTATTCCTCCCGCACGGTGTAATGGTGACAAGTGTGTGCATCATGCGGTACTTGGCGTAGGCTATGATTGTGATCTCTTGTAGATTATGAAGTTAACTATTGCTATGATGGTATTGATGTGATCTATGCCTCCTTTCGTAGTGTGAAGGTGACAGTGTGCATGCTATGTTAGTACTTGGTTTGGTTATGTTGATATGTCATGCACTCTAAGGTTATTTAAACATGAACATTGAATATTGTGGAGCTTGTTAACTCCGGCATTGAGGGTTCGTGTAATCCTACACAGTTAGTGGTGTTCATCATCCAACAAGAGAGTGTAGAGTCTAGCATCTATCTATTTATTCTGTTATGTGATCAATGTTGAGAGTGTCCACTAGTGAAAGTATGATCCCTAGGCCTTGTTCCTAAATACTGCTACCGCTGCTTGTTTACTGTTTTACTGCATCTGTACTTCCTGCAATATTACCACCATCAACCACACGCCAGCAAGCACTTTTCTGGCGCCGTTACTACTGCTCATACTTATTCATACCACATGTATTTCACTATCTCTTCGCCGAACTAGTGCACCTATTAGGTGTGTTGGGGACACAAGAGACTTCTTGCTTTGTGGTTGCAGGGTTGCATGAGAGGGATATCTTTGACCTCTTCCTCCCTGAGTTCGATAAACCTTGGGTGATCCACTTAAGAGAAACTTGCTGCTGTTCTACAAACCTCTGCTCTTGGAGGCCCAACACTGTCTACAAGAATAGAAGCACCCGTAGACATCAGTATGCGTGAAGGACTTGTTAGCCATGTGAAGGATGTGCACCCGAAGGATCTCCGTGACAAGGCGAACCATGCTGCCCTGAGGAAAGTACTGGAGTACTATGGTCAGGATTGACTGAATTCCTGAAAAAGTTAGTGAAGAAGTACATCATCACTAGATATGATGATGTTAAGTAATGTATGTTATTAAGAACTGCTAGTTTATGTGTGCACCTTCTGTTATGGTGCGGTAACTATGTATGGACTTGCTAGGCATGTGAACTTTAGGTATGGTAGCTATGTATGCACTGTACCAGTGTGCTAGATGGTATGTAGCACACTGTGTTTGCTTTTGCTGGTTCTTCACTTTGTTGTAAGATAAGTGAAGTTATGGATGGCTACAAAGTATTGTCAGCCTTTTTATCTACCATCCATGTTGTGTTGGAAAAATGGTAGTCCATAAATATTATCTTGTTTGCAAGGAAATGGTAATTCTAAAATTTTGCTTGTTTGAAAATTTGATAGTTCAGTAATATTGAGTTATGTACCAATTTGATCTCTGTCATAATGTATTCAATAGTTTAAAAAACATAGTAGATAAGTTACATGAATGAATAGCAAGCCGCTATGTGATGAGAATAGCAACCACCAATGTCATGAGAATAAAACAGAGTAGCAATTTCATATGTTATTTGTATCTGATATTTCATATGTGGATTTAAAAAATCGAATTTGTAAAAAGTTCATATACAGAAAATGTACAAAAGATGCATTGAAGGTTGGCAGATCAACCCAACCTTGTATGTTTTCATTAATTTGTTTTAGAATTGTCCTTTATCAAAATATATACTTGAAAGTATAGTGATTGAAATAAAATTATAAACTTTTTTTAAAATGTTTTTTCAATAATACTTTATATTACATGCATGGGAGCATAAAAAAATAGGATGAACTAGAGATGGTCGAAAAAAATCATTTGCTCTACGACGGACTGTTAGGTCTAACATTTAGCCCCATTTTTAAAGCAAGTGATTTTTCGACCTCCTCCAAATCACCTCAAATTTTTATCACATTGTATGTAACACAAGAAAACATGGAATGTGACGATTTTTTTCATTTTGAATATTTTTGAATTACAAATGGATGCTCCATGGTTGGGAGGTGCCGATACTAGGGTTTTAGGGTCAAAATGGGTCTACCATGGCCTAAAACATATCCAACCACCTTGGATGGGGCCAATATTTGGCACACTTGTGCATGGTGGTGTGCCCCACCCTTTTTGCATTGATTTTTGTAGTTTGGTTTTTACATTCATGGTGATCCCATGGTTGGGAGGTGCCGATACTAGGGTTTTAGGGTCAAAATGGGTCTACCATGGCCTAAAACATATCCAACCACCTTGGATGGGGCCAATTTTTGGCACACTTGTGCATGGTGGTGTGCCCCACCCTTTTTAATAGCTTTTTGTAGGTTGGTTTTTACATTCATGGTGATCCCATGGTTGGGAGGTGCCGATACAAGGGTTTTAGGGTCAAAATGGGTCTACCATGGCCTAAAACATATCCAACCACCTTGGATGGGGCCAATTTTTGGCACACTTGTGCATGGTGGTGTTCCCCACCCTTTTTTAATTGCTCTTTCTAGGTCGGTTTTTACATTCATGGTGATCCCATGGTTGGGAGGTACCGATACTAGGGTTTTAGGGTCAAAATGGGTCTACCATGGCCTAAAACATATCCAACCACCTTGGATGGGGCCAATTTTGGGCACACTTGTGAATGGTGGTGTGCCCCACCCTTTTTTTAATTGCTCTTTCTAGGTTGGTTTTTACATTCATGGTGATCCCATGGTTGGGAGGTGCCGATACTAGGGTTTTAGGGTCAAAATGGGTCTACCATGGCCTAAAACATATCCAACCACCTTGTATGGGGCCAATTTTTGGCACACTTGTGCATGGTGGTGTGCCCCACCCTTTTTAATTGCTCTTTCTAGGTTGGTTTTTACATTCATGGTGATCCCATGGTTGGGAGGTGCCGATACAAGGGTTTTAGGGTCAAAATGGGTCTACCATGGCCTAAAACATATCCAACCACCTTGGATGGGGCAAATATTTGGCACACTTGTGCATGGTGGTGTGGCCCACCCTTTTTTAATTGCTCTTTCTAGGTTGGTTTTTACATTCATGGTGATCCCATGGTTGGGAGGTGCCGATACAAGGGTTTTAGGGTCAAAATGGGTCTACCATGGCCTAAAACATACCCAACCACCTTGGATGGGGCCAATTTTTGGCACACTTGTGCATGGTGGTGTGTCCCACCCTTTTTTAATTGCTTTTTGTAGGTTGGTTTTTACATTCATGGTGATACCATGGTTGGGAGGTGCCGATACTAGGGTTTTAGGGTCAAAATGGGTCTACCATGGCCTAAAACATATCCAACCACCTTGGATGGGGCCAATTTTTGGCACACTTGTGCATGGTGGTGTGCCCCACCCTTTTTAAGTTGCTCTTTATAGGTTGGTTTTTACATTCATGGTGATCCCATGGTTGGGAGGTGCCGATACTAGGGTTTTAGGGTCAAAATGGGTCTACCATGGCCTAAAACATATCGAACCACCTTGGATGGGGCCAATTTTTGGCACACTTGTGCATGGTGGTGTGCCCCACCCTTTTTTAATTGATTTTTGTAGGTTGGTTTTTACATTCATGGTGATCCCATGGTTGGGAGGTCCCGATACAAGGGTTTTAGGGTCAAAATGGGTCTACCATGGCCTAAAACATATCCAACCACCTTGGATGGGGCCAATTTTTGGCACACTTGTGCATGGTGGTGTGGCCCACCCTTTTTTAATTGCTCTTTCTAGGTTGGTTTTTACATTCATGGTGATCCCATGGTTGGGAGGTGCCGATACAAGGGTTTTAGGGTCAAAATGGGTCTACCATGGCCTAAAACATATCCAACCACCTTGGACGGGGCCAATTTTTGGCACACTTGTGCATGGTGGTGTGGCCCACCCTTTTTTAATTTCTCTTTCTAGGTTGGTTTTTACATTCATGGTGATCCCATGGTTGGGAGGTGCCGATACAAGGGTTTTAGGGTCAAAATGGGTCTACCATGGCCTAAAACATATCCAACCACCTTGGATGGGGCCAATTTTTGGCACACTTGTGCATGGTGGTGTGCCCCACCCTTTTTTAATTGCTCTTTCTAGGTTGGTGATACGTCTCCGACGTATCGATAATTTCTTATGTTCTATGCCATATTATTGATGATACCTACATGTTTTATGCACACTTTATGTCATATTCGTGCATTTTCTGGAACTAACCTATTAACAAGATGCCGAAGTGCCGGTTCCTGTTTTCTCGCTCGTTTTTGGTTTCAGAAATCCTAGTAACGAAATATTCTCGGAATTGGACGAAACGAAGACCCAGGGGCCTATTTTTCCACGGAGCTTCCGGAAGACCGAAGAACATACGAAGTGGGGCCACGAGGTGGCGACACCACAAGGCGGCGCGGCCCGGGGGGCCCGCGCCGCCCTATGGTGTGGCCCCCTCGTCCGGCCCCGACTCGCCCTTCCGCCTACTTAAAGCCTCCGTCGCGAAACCCCCGAGGCGAAAAACCACGATACGGAAAACCTTGCGAGACGCCGCCGCCGCCGATCCTATCTCGGGGGATTCCGGAGATCTCCTCCGGCACCCGCGCGGAGAGGGGATTCATCTCCCGGAGGACTCTACACCGCCATGGTCGCCTCCGGAGTGATGAGTGAGTAGTTCACCCCTGGACTATGGGTCCATAGCAGTAGCTAGATGGTTGTCTTCTCCTCATTGTGCTTCATTGTTGGATCTTGTGAGCTGCCTAACATGATCAAGATCATCTATCCGTAATTCTATATGTTGTGTTTGTCGGGATCCGATGGATAGAGAATACCATGTCATGTTAATTATCAAGTTATTACATATGTGTTGTTTATGATCTTGCATGCTCTCCGTTTCTAGTAGAGGCTCTGGCCAAGTTTTTACTTTTAACTCCAAGCACTACAAGAAAATAATCATGTAGAGACGTTCTACCTAGGACGCTTTACTGTTCGTCTTAAAATTCTGAACCAATTAGCAGGGAGAGACGTTTTTTGAGACGATAGACATATCGTCCCATGTTTTATGTACGTTTAATAACCCTACTAGTTTGTTGTCCATCCCCAGAGTTAGAGAAAAAACGCACGCCTCTTCCCACGCTGATGAGATCTGAGATTGGGAAAAATGACAGCCGCCGCCAGTTCCCATCCGTGGCAGCTCCCTTTCGGCTGCCGATCTTCAGAGCATCGCCCCCTCTTCCCCCCACTCGTCCTCTCGCTGCCATCCTCTCTCCCGGTATCGCTTTGCAACCTGGGCTCTCTCTCTCTCCACGGACGTCTAGGTCAGGAGACACAACTCTTTTTCTCCACCAACACCAGCGGTTATGGAGCTCCCGCTGCAATAAAGACGAAATCTGCCGATCCTTCGTGAAGAACCTGCTCGCGCGCAGCCTGCGGAACTGCAGTTCACACAGGGCTACATCGTCAGGTTAGATCGCCGTTGCTTTCCATCCAATATGATATAGATGAGGTGTTCGATAACTTTTCTGAGATGAAATTCCTTTTTTGTTTTCGATCAACTGCTACATCATGGCATCAGGTTAGTGAAGCTACTTAAATATCTGTTATACTGCTATTTCAATGAAGTTTTTTACTATCCAGAATTTCAAATGATGGCACAAGGTATCTAACCTCCACCAGATTTCCCTTGTCGTGTACTCTGACTATTCTTGATGCATTGCAGGCTGTTGTTACAATTATTTAATTTAATTTTGTGCTGCATCAATTACTAGCTGATGATGTTGTACACCAATGCTCGACACGGTTTGTTACTCTCCCCCAAGCGAGATCATATTGGTTATACTAGTTATGATCTATATCTATTATTACTGAATTTCAAAGCATGCCTGCATGTTGTTGAGTAATCCTTTTTCCTGTAGATATGCAATGTTCGAAAGAGAAGCTAGAGTAGCAAAGTGAATAGATGGTGCTCCTATTCGGAAAAAGAGAGTGATGGTGCTCCTCTGATATGGATACTTACGGCCTCTAATGGTAAAATACTTCCGTTGTGCTACTGAAGTGTTAATGTTTGGTTGTTGAGCGATAGGAATAACTGAATGTCTATCAAGTTTCATTTGGTTATGATCCAGTTGTCTTGTGTAGCCAGTGCAGGATATGTTGATGGTTCGATAGGAGCCTATTTAAACTTGTCTCCATTTGATGAGAGAACAGAAATTGCCAAGGTAGCAAACCACAGTTCTCATGAGTCACTAGTTTCCAGAAAAATAATCTCATGCATGTTCAACACAATATTTATTAAAATTCTCTTGTCGGCGTGCCTATCTAAAAGTGAGACTTACTAGTGAAGTTTTCTACTTAATCTATTTACATTTGATTTGACATTTTGTACTGGGTAACCGTTTGATGATTTTGAAGACAGACAATTCAAAGTATCATGGAAATCTAAGGAGAAGTTAAGATGGCGCCCTGGGAGCTCATGTACTATTAGCTGTATGCAAAAGCTTATAGTTAGATAGATGCCAACCACGTAGTCAATGTATTTAGGATTCAAGGGATTTTGTTGGCCGAGTCTGATTTTGTTTTTGTAATATATATACACTTCGACTGTAATATACAATTGATCTTTACAAATAAAGATATTTTTTCTAGCAGTGACTTGTATTTTTGCACTGCTTTATCTTTTGTAATAGAAAACATATAACTTATAGATTTCAATTGGTAATTATCAGCAATACTAAGAATAAACAATACATGAATAGAAATTGCATTCTAGTTATTTAAGACGCAATTAAGCGGCTCAACATGAGTAGAGACGATGAGCAAGGGAATCTCACAAAACGTCTATACAATGATAAATATGCTTTATAAATGTCTCAATATTTCCTAAACACGCTCATATAGCGTCTCTACAGATTTTGAGACGGTGCATAACAAGACGCTTCTAAGACGCTTTACCTAGCGACTCTACGCTCGTGTAGAGATGAAATTAAGCGTCTTTAGTATACAAATTAGGCGTCTCTACATGCACTTTTTGTTGTAGTGAAGAGGGAGTATTTATGCTCGATAGTGGGTTCATGCCTACATTGACACCTGGGACAGTGACAGAAAGTTCTAAGGTTGTGTTGTGCTGTTGCCACTAGGGATAAAACATTGGCGCTATGTCCGAGGATGTAGTTGTTGATTACATTACGCACCATACTTAATGCAATTGTCTCGTTGTTAGCAACTTAATACTGGAGGGGGTTCGGACGATAACCTGAAGGTGGACTTTTTAGGCATAGATGCGGTTGGATGGCGGTCTATGTACTTTGTCGTAATGCCCAATTAAATCTCACTATACTTATCATGTCATGTATGTGCATTGTTATGCCCTCTCTATTTGTCAATTGCCCGACTGTAATTTGTTCACCCAACATGCTTTTATCTTATGGGAGAGACACCTCTAGTGAACTCGTGGACCCCGGTCCATTCTTTAATACTCGAAACACAAATCTGCTGCAATACTTGTTTTTACTAATTTCTCTCGCAAACAATCATCTTCCACACAATACGGTTAATCCTTTGTTACAGCAAGCCGGTGAGATTGACAACCTCATCTGTTTCGTTGGGGCAAAGTACTTTGGCTGTGTTGTGCAGGTTCCACGTTGGCGCCGGAATCTCGGGTGTTGCGCCGCACTACATCCCGCCGCCATCAACCTTCAACGTGCTTCTTGACTCGTACTGGTTCGATTAAACCTTGGTTTCTTACTGAGGGAAACTTGCCGCTGTGCGCATCACACCTTCCTCTTGGGGTTCCCAACGGACGTGTCAACTACACGCATCAAGCAAATTTCTGGCGCCGTTGCCTGGGAGATCAAGACACGCTGCAAGGGGAGTCTCCACTTCTCAATCTCTTTACTTTGTTTTTGTCTTGCTTTATTTTATTTACTACTTTGTTTGCTGCATTATATCAAAACACAAAAAAATTAGTTGCTAGCTTTACTTTATTTACTGTCTTGTTTGCTATATCAAAAACACAAAAAAAAAATTAGTTACTTGCATTTACTTTACTTAATTCATCATGTTTCCTTTTAATTTTACCACAAAGAACATACCGGTAGGACAAGGGTCTATAATTGGGAGGAACAATATAGAAGAAATTTTCACCCATGTTAGTACCGTTGAAGATTTTGAAGATAGACACTTGGTAGAACTTGCTCCTACTTATGAAATTGCTGCTGCTGCTTTAGTTCGCTTGTTGGAAACTAAATTTGTTAATCTCAATCCTATAATCCAACACATGTTTCTTACACTTGGTGATTTGGAAGAGGGGGAAAAGAAAGATTTTGTTTTAGAAACCCTTCTTAGAGAATTTGGTGGTCTAGCAAGAGAGGCTAGAAAGGTCTTTGCTAAATTTAATATGCTTGGTTCTCATACTAATTTTGTTGGTCTCCTTGAAAAATGGACATGGATAGAATAAGGTACACTAATAATATTAATGATGGTGGAGAGATCAAAGCACCAATACCATGTAAACTCCTAGCTATAAATGATGCACTAGAACATAACTATGCTTGGCTTGTTCCTGAAAATTTGTTTGATGAGAGTAGCAAGCCCAAGACTAATGAAAAGGGAGACGCTGAAACTTATGTATCTAATATACTATGCATGGTTGAGAAAACTCCAAACCCCGCTGTAGGTGCACCACCCTTTGATGTTACTTGAGATACACCTTCTGCGCCTAGCTGAAAGGCGTTAAAGAAAAGCGCTTATGGGAGACAACACATGTTTTTACTACAGTATTTTTGTTTTATATTTGTGTCTTGGAAGTTGTTTACTACTGTAGCAACCTCTCCTTATCTTAGTTTTATGTTTTGTTGTGCCAAGTAAAGTCTTTGATAGAAAAGTAAGTACTAGATTTGGATTACTGCGCAGTTCCAGATTTCTTTTTCTGTCACGAATCTGGGTCTATCTCCCTGTAGGTAGCTCAGAAAATTAAGCCAATTTACGAGCATGATCCTCAGATATGTACGCAACTTTCATTCAATTTGAGAATTTTCATTTGAGCAAGTCTGGTGGCCTAATAAAATCCATCTTTACGGACTGTTCTGTTTTGACAGATTCTGTCTTTTATTTCGCATTGCCTCTTTTGCTATGTTGGATGAATTTCTTTGATCCATTAATGTCCAGTAGCTTTATGCAATGTCCAGAAGTGTTAAGAATGATTGTGTCACCTCTGAACATGTGAATTTTTATTATGCACTAACCCTCTAATGAGTTGTTTCGAGTTTGGTGTGGAGGAAGTTTTCAAGGATCAAGAGAGGAGTATGATGCAATATGATTAAGGAGAGTGAAAGCTCTAAGCTTGGGGATGCCCCGGTGGTTCACCCCTGCATATTTTAAGAAGACTCAAGTGTCTAAGCTTGGGGATGCCCAAGGCATCCCCTTCTTCATCGACAACATTATCAGGTTCCTCCCGTGAAACTATATTTTTATTCCGTCACATCTTATGCACTTTGCTTGGAGCGTCTGTGTGTTTTTGTTTTTTGTTTTGTTTGAATAAAATGGATCCTAGCATTCACTTTATGGGAGAGAGACACGCTCCGCTGTAGCATATGGACAAATATGTCCTTAGGCTCTACTCATAGTATTCATGGCGAAGTTTCATCTTCGTTAAATTGTTATATGGTTGGAATTGGAAAATGATACATGTAGTAACTCTAAAATGTCTTGGATAATTTGATACTTGGCAATTGTTGTGCTCATGTTTAAGCTCTTGCATCATATACTTTGCACCCATTAATGAAGAAATACTTAGAGCTTGTTAATTTGGTTTGCATATTTGGTTTCTCTAGAGTCTAGATAACATCTAGTATTGAGTTTTGAACAACAAGGAAGACGGTATGGAGTCTTATAATGTTTACCATATGTCTTTTATGTGAGTTTTGCTGTACCATTCATCCTTGTGTTTGTTTCGAATAACCTTGCTAGCCTAAACCTTGTATCGAGAGGGAATACTTCTCATGCATCCCAAATACTTGAGCCAACCACTATGCCATTTGTGTCCACCATACCTACCTACTACATGGTATTTATCCGCCATTCCAAAGTAAATTGCTTGAGTGCTACCTTTAAAATTCCATCATTCACCTTTGCAATATATAGCTCATGGGACAAATAGCTTAAAAACTATTGTGGTATTGAATATGTACTTATGCACTTTATCTCTTATTAAGTTGCTTGTTGTGCGATAACCATGTTTCTGGGGACGCCATCAACTATTCTTTGTTGAATATCATGTGAGTTGCTATGCATTTCCGTCTTGTCTGAAGTAAGAGAGATCTACCACCTTAATGGTTGGAGCATGCATATTGTTAGAGAAGAACATTGGGCCGCTAACTAAAGCCATGATTCATGGTGGAAGTTTCAGTCTTGGACATATATCCTCAATCTCATATGAGAATAATAATTGTTGCCACATGCTTATGCATTAAAGAGGAGTCCATTATCTGTTGTCCATGTTGTCCCGGTATGGATGTCTAAGTTGAGAATAATCAAAAGCGAGAAATCCAAAATGCGAGCTTTCTCCTTAGACCTTTGTACAGAGCGGCATGGAGGTACCCCATTGTGACACTTGGTCAAAACATGTGCATTGCAAAGATCCGGTAGTCCAAGTTAATTAGGACAAGGTGCGGGCACTATTAGTATACTATGCATGAGACTTGCAACTTGTAAGATATAATGTACATAACTCATATGCTTTATTACTACCGTTGACAAAATTGTTTCATGTTTTCAAAATAAAAGCTCTAGCACAAATATAGCAATCGATGCTTTCCTCTTTGAAGGACCATTCTCTTTACTTTTATGTTGAGTCAGTTCACCTATCTCTCTCCACCTCAAGAAGCAAACACTTGTGTGAACTGTGCATTGATTCCTACATACTTGCATATTGTACTTGTTATATTACTCTATGTTGACAATTATCCATGAGATATACATGTTACAAGTTGAAAGCAACCGCTGAAACTTAATCTTCCTTTGTGTTGCTTCAATACCTTTACTTTGATTTATTGCTTTATGAGTTAACTCTTATGCAAGACTTATTAATACTTGTCTTGAAGTACTATTCATGAAAAGTCTTTGCTTTATGATTCACTTGTTTACTCATGTCATTACCATTGTTTTGATCGCTGCATTCACTACATATGTTTACAAATAGTATGATCAAGGTTATGATGGCATATCACTTCGAAATTATCTTTGTTATCGTTTTACCCGCTCGGGACGAGCGGAACTAAGCTTGGGGATGCTTGATACGTCTCCGACGTATCGATAATTTCTTATGTTCTATGCCATATTATTGATGATACCTACATGTTTTATGCACACTTTATGTCATATTCGTGCATTTTCCGGAACTAACCTATTAACAAGATGCCGAAGTGCCGGTTCTCGTTTCTCGCTGTTTTTGGTTTAGAAATCCTAGTAACGAAATATTCTCGGAATTGGACGAAACGAAGACCCAGGGGCCTATTTTTCCACGGAGCTTCCAGAAGACCGAAGAACATACGAAGTGGGGCCACGAGGTGGCGACACCACATGGCGGCGCGGCCCAGGGGGGGCCCGCGCCGCCCTATGGTGTGGCCCCCGACTCTGGCCTTCCGCCTACTTAAAGCCCCCGTCGCGAAACCCCTGATACGAAAAAACCACGATACGGAAAACCTTACTGAGACGCCGCCGCCGCCGATCCCATCTCGGGGGATTCTGGAGATCTCCTCCGGCACCTCGCCGGAGAGGGGATTCATCTCCCGGAGGACTCTACACCGCCATGGTCGCCTCCGGAGTGATGAGTGAGTAGTTCACCCCTGGACTATGGGTCCATAGCAGTAGCTAGATGGTTGTCTTCTCCTCATTGTGCTTCATTGTTGGATCTTGTGAGCTGCCTAACATGATCAAGATCATCTATCCGTAATTCTATATGTTGTGTTTGTCGGGATCCGATGGATAGAGAATACCATGTCATGTTAATTATCAAGTTATTACATATGTGTTGTTTATGATCTTGCATGCTCTCCGTTTCTAGTAGAGGCTCGGCCAAGTTTTTACTTTTAACTCCAAGAGGGAGTATTTATGCTCGATAGTGGGTTCATGCCCGCATTGACACCGGGACGAGTGATGGAAAGTTCTAAGGTTGTGTTGTGCTTGTTGCCACTAGGGATAAAACATTGGCGCTATGTCCGAGGATGTAGTTGTTGATTACATTACGCACCATACTTAATGCAATTGTCTGTTGTTAGCAACTTAATACCGGAGGGGTTCGGACGATAACCCGAAGGTGGACTTTTTAGGCATAGATGCGGTTGGATGGCGGTCTATGTACTTTGTCGTAATGCCCAATTAAATCTCACTATACTTATCATGTCATGTATGTGCATTGTTATGCCCTCTCTATTTGTCAATTGCCCGATCGTAATTTGTTCACCCAACATGCTTTTATCTTATGGGAGAGACACCTCTAGTGAACTGTGGACCCCGGTCCATTCTTTAATACTCGAAACACAAATCTGCTGCAATACTTGTTTTTACTAATTTCTCTCGCAAACAATCATCTTCCACACAATACGGTTAATCCTTTGTTACAGCAAGTCGGTGAGATTGACAACCTCACTGTTTCGTTGGGGCAAAGTACTTTGGTTGTGTTGTGCAGGTTCCACGTTGGCGCCGGAATCTTTGGTGTTGCGCCGCACTACATCCCGCCGCCATCAACCTTCAACGTGCTTCTTGACTCCTACTGGTTCGATTAAACCTTGGTTTCTAACTGAGGGAAACTTGCCGCTGTGCGCATCACACCTTCCTCTTGGGGTTCCCAACGGACGTGTCAACTACACGCATCAGTTGGTTTTTACATTCATGGTGATCCCATGGTTGGGAGGTGCCGATACAAGGGTTTTAGGGTCAAAATGGGCCTACCATGGCCTAAAACATATCCAACCACCTTGGATGGGGCCAATATTTTGCACACTTGTGCATGGTGGTGTGCCCCACCCTTTTTTAATTGCTCTTTCTAGGTTGGTTTTTACATTCATGGTGATCCCATGGTTGGGAGGTGCCGATACTAGGGTTTTAGGGTCAAAATGGGTCTACCATGGCCTAAAACATATCCAACCACCTTGGATGGGGCCAATTTTTGGCACACTTGTGCATGGTGGTGTGCCCCACCCTTTTTAATTGCTCTTTCTAGGTTGGTTTTTACATTCATGGTGATCCCATGGTTGGGAGGTGCCGATACAAGGGTTTTAGGGTCAAAATGGGTCTACCATGGCCTAAAACATATCCAACCACCTTGGACGGGGCCAATTTTTGGCACACTTGTGCATGGCGGTGTGGCCCACCCTTTTTTAATTTCTCTTTCTAGGTTGGTTTTTACATTCATGGTGATCCCATGGTTGGGAGGTGCCGATACAAGGGTTTTAGGGTCAAAATGGGTCTACCATGGCCTAAAACATATCCAACCACCTTGGATGGGGCCAATTTTTGGCACACTTGTGAATGGTGGTGTGCCCCACCCTTTTTTAATTGCTTTTTGTAGGTTGGTTTTTACATTCATGGTGATCCCATGGTTGGGAGGTGCCGATACAAGGGTTTTAGGGTCAAAATGGGTCTACCATGGCCTAAAACATATCCAACCACCTTGGATGGGGCCAATTTTTGGCACACTTGTGCATGGTGGTGTGCCCCACCTTTTTTAATTGCTCTTTCTAGGTTGGTTTTTACATTCATGGTGATCCCATGGTTGGGAGGTGCCGATACAAGGGTTTTAGGGTCAAAATGGGTCTACCATGGCCTAAAACATATCCAACCACCTTGGACGGGGCCAATTTTTGGCACACTTGTGCATGTTGGTGTGGCCCACCCTTTTTTAATTTCTCTTTCTAGGTTGGTTTTTACATTCATGGTGATCCCATGGTTGGGAGGTGCCGATACAAGGGTTTTAGGGTCAAAATGGGTCTACCATGGCCTAAAACATATCCAACCACCTTGGATGGGGCCAATTTTTGGCACACTTGTGCATGGTGGTGTGCCCCACCCTTTTTAATTGCTTTTTGTAGGTTGGTTTTTACATTCATGGTGATCCCATGGTTGGGAGGTGCCGATACAAGGGTTTTAGGGTCAAAATGGGTCTACCATGGCCTAAAACATATCCAACCACCTTGGATGGGGCCAATTTTTGGCACACTTGTGCATGGTGGTGTGGCCCACCCTTTTTAATTGCTCTTTCTAGGTTTGTTTTTACATTCATGGTGATCCCATGGTTGGGAGGTGTCGATACAAGGGTTTTAGGGTCAAAATGGGTCTACCATGGCCTAAAACATATCCAACCACCTTGGATGGGGCCAATTTTTGGCACACTTGTGCATGGTGGTGTGGCCCACCCTTTTAATTGCTCTTTCTAGGTTGGTTTTACATTCATGGTGATCCCATGGTTGGGAGGTGCCGATACTAGGGTTTTAGGGTCAAAATGGGTCTACCATGGCCTAAAACATATCCAACCACCTTGGATGGGGCCAATATTTGGCACACTTGTGCATGGTGGTGTGCCCTACCCTTTTTGATTGCTCTTTCTAGGTTGGTTTTTACATTCATGGTGATCCCATGGTTGGGAGGTGCCGATACTAGGGTTTTTTAATTGCACCTCCCAGCCATGGGATCACCATGAATGTAAAAACCAACCTAGAAAGAGCAATTAAAAAAGGGTGGGGCACACCACCATGCACAAGTTTACCAAATATTGGCCCCATCCAAGGTGGTTGGATATGTTTTAGGCCATGGTAGACCCATTTTGACCCTAAAACCCTAGTATCGGCACCTCCCAACCATGGGATCACCATGAATGTAAAAAACCCTTTTTAATTGCTCTTTCACAGGTTGGTTTGTGCATTCATTGGTGATCCGTAGTTTGGGAGGTCGTCTTGCGGGGTTTGGTCGAAATGGGTCACCGTAACAAACATCTTAACTCGCAGATTGAGGCCGATATTGGCGCGCTTGTGCGTGGTGGTGTGCTCCGCGCCAAATTTTAAATTGGCTGCTCTAAGGTGATTTTGCGTGCGTAGTGATCCCGTGGTTGAGTGGTGATCTTGTGGTTTTAAGGTCGAAATGGTCTGCCGTATTTCAGGGCATGTCGATACGCGCGGATGAAATTTGATATTTGTATAACTGGTGCGTAATTGCCCGCCTTTTTAATTTCTCTCTTTCTGGATTTGGTTTTTGCATGCGTGGTGATCGTAGTTTGGGGGAATGCCAAATGCTAGGGTTTGGGAGTCAAAAATGGTCGCCGCTGGCCTAAAACATATCATTAAACCGCCTTGAATGTGTAATATTGGCACGCTTGTTGCGTAGTGGTGTGCCCCGCCCTTTTGAATTGCTCTTTCTGGGTTGGTTTTTACATGCATGGTGATCCCCGTAGTTGGGGAATGTAGATACTAGGAGTTTGAAGGAGTCGAAATGGGTCTGCCATGGCCTAAAGCATATCCAGCCATAGCAGATACAGTAACCAAATATTGGCACCTTGTGCGTAATTGGTGGTAAACGCCCCTTTTTGCGGGTATCTCTTTCTAGATTCTTTTACATGCATGGTGATCCATGGTTGGAGAGTGCCGTGCTGGGGATTTTAAAGTCGAAATGGTTGTGCCATGGCCTAAAGCATATCCAGCCATAGCAGATGGTAATGTGGCACGCTTGTGCATGTGGTGTGCCCCGCCGCTGTTAGCTCTTTTCTAGGTTAGTTTTTACGCATTCATGGTGATCCGTGGCTGGGGAATTAGATGCGAGGGGTTTTGAGGTCGAAATGGGTCTAACCGTAACAAAAACTAATATGATAAACATGAATGGTGATATTTGGCGCCTTTTATTAGCATGGTGGTAATGCCCCGCCCCTTTTTTAGTTATGCTTTCTAGGGGGTGAATTTTGCGGTAATAGTGATCCATGGTTGGGGAGAGTCGTCTGGGGTTTTGAGGTCAATGAATACACCATGGCCTAAAAGCATATCCAGCCGCCTTGGATGGAGCCGATATTATTTGGCGCGCTTGTGCATGGTGTGTCCATACCCGCAATTGCTCTTTCAGATTTAGTTTTGCGTGCGTGGTGATCCCGTAGTTTGAGGGAATGTAGATCTTGCAGGGTTTTAAAGAGTCAGAAATCGTCATGTAACACAAAACATATCAAACCGCCTTGGTGTAATAAATATTTGGCGCGCTTGATTATAGTGGTGTGCCCCGCCCCCTTTTTAATTGCTTTTTCAGGTTGGTTTTGCGTCTGTGGTGATCCCGTAGTTTGGGGAATGCTTAGATGCTGAAGTTTAAGTCAATGTGTGTGCCATGGCCTAAAGTATGCCCGACCACTTGGTGTAAGGGCAATGTGGCACGCTTGTGAGTGGTGGTGTGCCCCGCCCCTTTTTAATTGCTCTTTCTAGATTCAGTTTTGCATTCTTCAGTAGTCCATGGTTGGGGAATGGAATGCTGGGGTTTGAAGTCGAAATGGGTCATGTGGCCTAGAAACATGCCCAGCCATATGAATTAGAGGCCAATGTTGTACCCTTGTGCATAGTGGTGTGCCCCGCCCTTTTTTAATTGCTCTTTCTAAGGTTGGCTTTTACATTCATGGTGATCCCGTGATTTGGGAAATGTAGATACTGAAATTTGGGGTCAAATGGGTGTGCCATGGCCTAAAAACATGCCAACCGCGCAGATGGGGCAATATTTGGCACGCTTGTGCATGTGGTGTTCCCCAGCCCTTTTTTTAATTGCTCTTTCTAGTTGGCTCTTGCGTGCGTAGGTGATCCCGTAGTTGGGGAGGTGGCAGATGCTAGGATTTTGAGTCGAGGGAAATGGGTCTGCCGTAGCTGAGGCATGTCAGGAAGCCGCCTTGAATGGTGATGTTGGCACATGGCACTGTGCTGTAGTGGTGTGGCCCCGCCCTTTTAATTGGCTCTTTCACAGGTTGGTTTTGCTGTGCGTAGTGATCCCATGGTTGGGGAGTGTAGATGCTGGGGTTTTGGGGAGTCAATCGTCATGGCCCTAAAGCATGCCCAGCCCGCAACAGATGAGGCCAATATTGGCACCTTGATGCGTAGTGGTGTGCCCTTGCCCTAGTCACTCTAAGGTTGGTTTTTTGTGCGTGATCCCGTAGTTTGGGGGGAGTCTTAGGTACTGGGGTTTTGGGGTCAGATGGGTCTGCCATGTGCAAACATGTCAGCCCGCCTGGTGTGGCTGATGTTGGCGCGCTTGAGTGGTGGTGTGCCCGCCCTTTTTGAACTAGCTCTGGGTTGGTTTTGCGGTGTGGTGATCCCATGTTGGGGGAGTGCGGTCTTGGGGTTTTGGGGTCAGAGTGGAGTCGCCCGTATTTCTAGTATCTTGAGCCGCCTTGGGTCAGGGTAAATGTGTGGCTTGCCCTTGTGTAGCATGGTGGGTGGCTATTTATACTTTTTGAATTAGCTGCTCTGGGTTGGTTTTATTTGCGTGTAGTCCGTAGTTTGAGAAGTCGCAGAATGCTGGGGTTTGAGATCAAAATGGAGTCTGCCATGGCCTAAAACATCTTGGCTTTCCTGCAGATGGGAGCCAGTATTTGGCACTTGCTTGTGCGTAGTGGTGTGCTGCCATATTTCAACTGCTCTTTCTGAGGTTTGGTTTTTGGAGTGCATGGTGATCCCGTGGTTGGGAGGTGCGGGATGCTATGAGTTTTAAGGGTCGAAATGGGTCTGCCGTGGCCCTGAAGCATGTCTGACCATACTAGATGGGGCCAATGTGTACGCTACTGGTGCTGTGGTGGTGTGCCCGCCCTTTTAATTTCTCTTTCTAGGTTGGTTTTTGCATGCATGGTGATCCCATGGTTGGGAATGCCGTCACTAGGGTTTGGGTCAAAATGGGTCTGCCATGGCCTAAAGCATATCCAGCCACCCTTAGTGTGGACCAATATTGGCACTTGCTTGTTGCGTAGTGGTGTGCCCCGCCCTTTTGGTGCTCTTTCTAGGTTGGTTTTTACTGTGCGTGGTGATCCCGTAGTTGGGGGAATGTAGATGCTGGGGTTTTAAGGGTCGAAATGGGTGTGCCGTGGCCTAAAACCCTATGCCCGCCGCCATTGCAGATGGGAGCCCAGTATTGTGGCGCCCTTGATGCGTGGTGGTGTTGCCCCGCCCCTCTCTAGTTGCTCTTTCACGGGTTGGTTTGCACGTGCATGGTGATCCCGTAGTTTGCGGGAGTGCCGATGCTGAGGTTTTGGGGTCAAAAATGGAGTCTGCCATGGCCTGAGAGCATGCCCAGCCGCCTTGAAGATGGGGCCCGGTATTTGTGCCGCTTAGTTGCGTGGTTGGTGTGCCCCGCCCCTTTTTGGTGCTCTTTCTGAGTTGGTGTTTTTGCATTCATGGTGATCCCGTAGTTTGGGGGCTGCCGATCTTGCCCGGGAGTTTTGAGTCAAAATGGGTGCCGCGATGAGCGTAAGGCATGCCCGGACCATTGCAGGTGGGGCCCGTATTATTTACGGCACGCTTGTGCAATGGTGGTGTGCCCCTGCCCCTTTTTTAGTTGCTCTTTCTGAGTTGGTTTGTGCATTTTGCATGGTAGATCCCGTGAGTTGAGGAGGTGCCGATGCTGAGGTTTTGAGGTCGAAATGTCGTCTGCCGTGGCCACAAAGCTATGCCCGACCGCCTTGAATTGGGGCCAAATATTTGGCACTTGCTTGATGCGTGGTGGTGTGCCCCGCCTTTTTTGAAATTGCTCTTTCACAAGGTTGGTTTTGCGCATTCGTGGTGATCCCCGTAGTTTGGAATGTGGCGATGCTATGGTGTTTGGGGTCGAAATGGGTCTGCCCATGGCCTAAAGGCGTCATCCGGCCGCCTTGGATGGGGCTGATGTTGTGGCGCGCTGAGTGCGTAGTCGGTGTGCCCCACGCACTTACAATTGCTCTTTCACGAGGTTAGTTTATGCATTGCGTGGGTGATCCCGTAGTTGGAGGTGTCAGATGCTTACGGGGTTTGGGGTCGAAATGGGTCTGCCGTGGCCTAGAGCATCCAACCGCCTATGGATGGGGCCAATGTTTGGCGCGCTTGACTGCGCGTAGTTGGTTGTGCTCCCGTGCTGTGGCTAACAACTTCTGGTTGGTTTTGCGTAGCGTGGTTGATCCCGTGGTTGGGGGGTCGTGGGTGCTGGGGGGTTTTGGGGTCCCGAAATGGTGTGCCGTGAGCTGAAGGCATGTCCTGACCGCGCCCGGATGGTGGGGTGATATTTGGCTCGCCTTTGTGCGTAGTGGTGATGCCCCGCCCCTTTTAATTGCTCTTTCACGGGTTGGTTTTGCATTCATGGTGATCCGTGGTTGGGGGTAATCGATGACCTGGGGTTTTAGTGCCGAAATGGGCTGCCGTAATACGTAAATAATAACATGTGACCGCCTTGAGTTAGGGGCCCGATATTATGGCTGCGGTGTGTGCGTGGTGGTGTGCCCCACCCTGTTAATTGCTCTTTCTGGGTTGGTTTTGCACATTCGTGGTGATCCCCGTGAGTTTAGGGTGTAGATGCCAATGTGGTTTTAGGGTCGGAGCCCAAAGGTCCCGCCGTGGCTCGGGGCAATGTCCGGCCGCGGGGTGTTGGGAGGGCAATGTTTATTTGGCTTGCCTTGCGTGGCATGTGTGACCTCGCCCCCGCCCCTTTTTTAATTAGCTCTTTCTGAAGGTTGGTTTTTGCGCATGCCATGAAATGATCCCGTAGTTGGGGAGGTGCCGTCTATGGGGTTTTAGCAGAGGTCGAAATGGGTCTGCCATGGCCTAAAAACGTATGCGATACGCCTTAGTGTGGCGATATGTTAGCGCACTTGATAGCGTGGTGGTGTGCCCCGCCGCCTTTACAGTAGCTCTTTCTGGGATTGGTTTTAGCGACCCGTAGGTGAGTCCCGTAGTTGGAAGTGCCGGTACTGGGGTTTTGGGGGTGGAAATGGTGTACCGGGGCCTATTTAAGCTATGCCAATAACAGATAGATGGCCCCGGCATATGTACCTTGTTGCATAGTGGTGTGCTCGCCCCTTTTAATTGCTCTTTCTGAGGTTGGTTTTTTGCATTGCATGGTGATCCCATGGTTGGGGAGTGGAGATGCTGAGGGTTTTGGGAGTCGAAATGGGTCTGCCGTGGCCTACAAGCATGTCCGATAGCAGCCTGGGATGGGGCTATTGGCCACCCTTGTGCGTGGTTGGTGTGCCCGCCCTTTTTTGGTTAGCTGCTCTGAGTTAGCTTTGCATTCATGGTGATCCCGTAGTTGGGAGATGTTGATCTTGCTGAAGTTTTGGGTCGAAATGGGTGTGCCATGGCCTACAAAGCATGCCCAGCCACCTTGGATGGGCCAATATTTATTTGCTGTGCATGGTGTGTTCCCGTGGCACGAGCTACTCTTTCACAGATTAGGTTTTTTAGTCATGGTGATCCCGTAGTTTGAGAGTATTGATCTTAAGGAATTTCAAAGTCCAATCGTCTGCCATGGCTAAACATGTGACAAACGCAGATGGGGGCGATATTTGGCACTTGCTGTGCCAGTGGTGGTGTGGCCCCGCCCCTTTTTGGTAACCCTGCTGGGGGTAATTTTGCATTGCGTGGTGATCCCGTGGTTGGGGAAGTGTGGAATATGGGGAATTTGGGAGTCAAATGGGTCTGCCATGGCCTGAAGCCTGTCCAATATAAGATGGGGCTGATGTGGCCTGCTGTGCATGGTGTTATTAGCCCTTGCTTACAATTAACTCTTTCTGAGTTAGTTTTGCATGCATGGTGATCCATGGTTGAGATGTGATACTATGGTTTTGGGGTCAAATGGGTCTATGTGTACAAAACGTATCAAGCCATAACAGATGAGACCGATATTTGGCCTTGCTTGTGCGTAGTGGTGTGCCCCCGCCCTTTTAATTTCTCTTTCTGAGTTAGTTTTACTGTGCATGGTGATCCCGTAGTTGGAGGTAGATGCTAAGGGTTTTGAGATTGATAGGTCTATCATGGCCTGAAACGTATCCAGCCACTTGCTAGTTGTGTGTGTACACTTGTGCGTAATTGGTGTGGCCCCATACCACGTGCTTTTTCTGATTGGTTTTGCGTGCGTAGTAATCCCGTAGTTTGATGTGATCTTGGGGTTTTGAGGTCGAAATCGTGTATATGGCTACAAAACATGTCCAGTATACAGATAGGAAAATTGAAGTGGCACCTTGGTGCATGGTGAAATTGTGCCCATACTAGTGCTTTGCTCTGGGATTAGTTTTGCATGCATGGTGATCCCATGGTTTAGAAGTCATAGATACTAAGTTTAAGTCAAAATGGGTCTACCATGGCCTAAAACATATTTTATTAATGTTGTCCATGTTACATATCAGCGTATTCATGAAAATAAGTATAAGGCTATAATTTTGTTGTTTAATATACGTTGGCCCAGCATGGGCCAGCTGCAATGCCATATGCAACAATAATGAGGGTGAAAAGTGTTATTAAAAGAACGCAGCCAAACGGCCCGGATGAAGCGCACCATTCTGATCTGCGCGCGCCACGATCTGCTCGTGCATGGTTTGCGTAACGTATTAGAAATGACGGCGATAGTAGTCAGCCTATAAAAAGGTGTTCGATGCTGCCCAGGTCATTGAGATCGTGCAAGCCCTAGCTAGAGCCGCCGCCATACCGCCACCGCCCGCGCGATCGCCCTCTCTATTCTTCCTCGCCTCTCCCGAATCTCAAGCTCATCCCGCCACGCCGCCATCTGCGAAACGCCCTCGCACGAGGCCGCCATGCCAGAGAATCTTCTCCACGCCGGCCCAGCAGTCACCTGGAATCTCATCGGCAGACCAAACGATTTCAACTGCTTGCCTCGTCAGTAAAGTACGCATCAGAGGCCTTAAATCTACGTCGTGTAAACAGCTAAAAATTTGTATAGTTTAAAATTCGCCGCTCCTCCTAGAGTCATGTGTCTTCATATTTGCGATTGTTAAAGAATAATTTTCTTGAAGTGTTGACTCACACGGTGGGCTTGAAGTTGTTGTGTGATTTGATATGCATGTGCACGCGTAGTCAATTCGTTGAGTTGAGTAAAGAATTTAACATTGACTTCATTGCCCGAAATGGTGAATCAAGTCGATCCTTTGTCCATTGATTGCCTATGTATGCATAGGCTGCTTATTAACGTGAAGTAATGAGCTGGCCCCGCTAATTGTATCGATTTTAAGTGTAAATTTTATTGAGGAATTTCAATATGAGGCTGGTGATGTTGCAGCATACCGATTTTTTGTATAAAATTACCACATACATGAATTGTACATTGAAACTATATCATCTCACGCGGCTCGATAATGTATAAATAATGTCATCTCACTTGCGCTCATTATGTAAAATCTAAATATTGTATTTAAAGTCTCACCCTGCGCGCATTGGGTAGTTTTTATGCGTGACATGTGCTCTTAATGTAGTATTTTCCTTGATAAATGGGCGAGCAGGAATTTGATTTAACATAGCATCGAAAACAATTAATAGCTCATGGCGAATCTTGCGGGTGAATCGGCGTGCTGAGCTAGCTCTAGCTAATTTGCAGAAGTATGTGATAATTCCTTACGTGAGGAATGCGTGCCAATGAATCGATACCCTTATAGCATGTATGTGCGTAATGTTTCATCATAATGTTCATGTGTCATTTGTAGTGCGTGGTGTTTTGCCTTGTAAGTAACTTATTAGAATCAATCTTCATTTTGTTCGGAGTTCATGTGATGTTTATTGCCAGCGGTACTTGCATTCGAAATGAAACAATGACGCGGTGTCTGGTTGTCGATATTAATTGTCTCCTTGATGCAGTTAATGAAATTCGTGAAATGCTAGAGGAAGGTGAGCGTGAAGCGTCGCATTCCCGCCCGCGATTATAAATATAAATCCAGTAGCTGTATCGTTAATGTGAGTGGTGTGACATCGGTAAAAATAAACTGCCCGATGTTTTCACGAAAGTAGTAGCTAGTCAACTTAGAGCGATGCTGCTCCCTGAAGTATTCCCGCGCAAAATTCACAATAACGCTAATGAAATGTGAATGAATATCGAAAATCAGTGAAATCTTACATTCGCTCTTGAGGATTCTGTTGAATCAGCGATGAAGTTTGTCAAAGAAAGTAGACAAATCGTCAGTGTGAAGGCTTTAAGAATGTTGGCGGTAATGTAATGGTCTTATCTTGATGTTGTGCGTATTGCATCTCTGTACTTATTTTTTGCGTATGAATAATTAATTGCTCCTTGTTTACATGCATCACCGATACTTATCTTATAGAAAAATGTCGGCCAAGCTAAGCGGCGTGCATTTAATCCTAAACTGTCAAATAAGCCCTCCCAATGAGAAGCTAGATGAAGCATCGCCTTGTGAAGACAATTTTGACTATGAGATGATGGAAATTGGGTATTGGCGATGAAAGGTGCTAATTTCGGGTGTTGCGATAAAGAGCGCGCTTAATTTTGTGAATGCTTCCAGATTCAGCGTGATTAGCAACTCTTGCATTATATGGCGATGCGATTGATGAAAATATCGGCGAAATTGTCGGATCGATGAGAGCCCGATTGTGCGAGCATCGTGGCTGCGCGTGAGAACAGCGCCAACCCATACGATGATGTCCAAAAGCTGAGCGACTCCAAAGCCGGTGATAGCGATTGACGAGGTTCGATCAGTCGTTTAGCGAGTTGCCCTAGATGCGCAATTGAGGTATGTTGGCTGACCATCCCACAGCACTTATGTCTTCCGGTGAAGCAGCCTAATTGTTGTGTCATTTTTCTTTTTGTTATTGAAAGTATGCAATCGTTAACTGATTCGCATGTTATTGTGTGCAGAGAGCATTGGAGATGTTTAATAAAGCGTGAGCTTTACAAGCCGATTATTATATGAAATTTAAATGTATACAGGAGCCAGAATGATGTCGGCATTTCTGCAGGCGGCCTCATCGATGATAAAGAGATTCGGCATGTATGCCAAAGAGAAAGCGATTGACGAGTGAAATTATCAGCCGTATGTCATTGTATGAAACCTGGCTGATTAGAAATTGATAAATTGAAAAAGTAAAGAAACTATAAAAATAATGCGCAAAGAAATGCAAATGTGCTATCATATACATAGCAAAAGCTAGTAGACAAAATAATGCTCAAATGAAAAGCCATTGTGATTTTGATACAGCGCCTTAGAATAATCCGTTCATCATTGATAATCTTGTCAGTGACATCGAGTATTGATCTTGGCGCGATGAAATGTGGCAAGTTCTTATCTAAAAAATCGAGAAATGGAATTGGTATTTTGCAGAAGCGGAAACGAATTCCCGAAAATTTCAATCTCCCTATGCTCTAAACGACGCCTTAGCGTCAAAATCAAGTCAATTCATCCGCAAGTAATTCATTTTCCCATTATTTTAATATTCTATAGAAAATGTTGTATTTACTAATCATTTTCATATGCATGCCGGCTCTTAATTCGATGATAATCTTAAAATGATAAAAATGCAATGATGCATCATGTGGTAGCGGCTGAGCATGAGCGCGTATGTCTCCTCGAGCTTGCATCTAAGCTGAACCAACGCAAAAAAATGTTCAGAGTGCCGGCGTGGTCTTGTGGCGACTCGTGTTGTTCTACATTGAAAATAGTTGTCCAAATGATGTAAGTGTGTGAAACGTATTCCATGCATTAATGTACATGTATATTATATGTATATATTAATGGGTTATGTGTTATTCGCCGGTCATTGATAGTTGCGACAGGCATTTGAGCCTCGGGTGTTGGGGAGTGATGGCTCTTGTGTCGACTGATCTAGGCTATCTACAGTGACCAGAGGCAGTGCCAGAGCAAACCCGAAATCCGACGAAACGTAGATAGCGGCGATGGCAAAGATCTGGCGGTTGGTAAGTGTTGGCCGAGAATACTGCCGTCAGTGACGAAATAAGTAATGTAGCGGTATGAAATATTGTGATGCTCTGCTAATGAAGCTTGTAGAAATGACATCTGTTTCATACATGTTATAATTTTGTGATTTTATTTTCCGCTCAGCGTGGCAATACCTGTAGGCGGCCGTTGTCATGCGCATGCCGAAGCGAAATTCCGAGATTCTCGACTAAACATCACTCTAGAGTTCGTTGAAGCATTGAGGCGCTTTTGAAGTGAAAACAAATTGTCCACGTACTTCTAACTTATGGCAATTAAAGTGGCGTAAGCGTATCTCTCTACTGACGTGTTAAAGTGTATGCAATGTATGATGCCAGTGGAAATCATCCCGACGCGTTCAAGTAATAGCCCGATGTCGTCTGTTGTCTGTGACAAACATATTAGTAATTAATGTTCATGATGGTTATGATCAATGCCTTAGAGATAGCGTTATCAATTTTGCCATTACCAGCGAACTCTTATTGAATTATTTGTGATGAAATGCATGAAACATTAGAGATGAGACCAGATATTATGAAATTAAATGAGTGATAAAAATCGTCAATAATGTGCCTTATAGATTAATAAATGTGTTACGCATCGGCCCGTATTTGGTGATATTGTGTGGTCGAAATTGATGGAAAATTTGAAATAGGGTGTGGAGCTGAGAAATGATGTTATCCCTTGAACGCGTTGAGAATGGTGAAAAGTGTCGATCCGTCGCTTCAGAATCAATAAAGGCATAAAAATGAAATACTGAAATTTAGTGAATTTGGGATTTAGTCAAAGGAATTTCAGCCATGAAATGGCTTTTCCTTCTATCAACTATGTTATGTTGTAAAGTGACCATGAATACTTTTAAGAGTTCAGAGGCATATGGCTATCCTATTATTTTGTTTGTAATCGTATATTCTTGTTTCTTGTT
>NC_061513.1:45851242-45874651 GCF_022539505.1 Lolium rigidum | reverse complement strand
ATACATGATTGTTCTAGTTTGAATATGTCTAGACCATGTTTATCAACTTGAGTGCTCATGCATTATATGACATAAAAAGGATATGTGCGTTTTTTATTTTTTATACCCATTTGAATCTCGTTCAAATCCTAGTTTTGATCAGGATTTAAACAAGTTTAAGACATGAAAATGAAAAGGTAAGCCTGGATCCGCTTCTTAGTCATTCTAAAAATGAAGCTTTTGGGTGTTCTTGAAATCTCAATGTTTAAACCCAAAACCACTTCTCTTCACGGTTGACTTCATAAGACAGAGTTTAGGGTTAGGAGTAGTGTCAACACCCGGATTTTTAAGTCCAGGTGCCTGTTATGCCATACATCGCAATCCCAGGAATATTGTTGTTGCGAGACATAACAGTTGAATATCATAAGTCATCATTCATTACATATCATAGTCGTCTTACAAATAGATCACATGATCCAATATTACAATAATAGTTGAACTATTGTTTCAACACACATCACAAATACATAGCGGAAGCGTAAAGATAAGGGACTCTCTAGTCCACAGGCCAACGCTTGACGTCAAGAGTAGTCCTAGTTGTCGTAGACGTCCTGCTGTCCATCCTCTTCATACTGCTGTTCCTCTTCATAGTCTGGCCATTTGAATAGCCAGGGACAAAGCCGTGAGTACTTCAAAGTACTCGCAAACTAATACTAATGTAAGTACTAACATTTCTAGTAAGGGGGATGCTAAGCTCTAGTTTCTTTTGCATAAAGCCAATTTTAGTTCACAAACATTTTAGTAAACAACTCTTCATGTGCTAACTAACTCAAGTAGGGAACATTAGTGTCATCCCCACAACTCAATTGTGTTTCAAGTCAAAGTCACCAATTCAATTTCAAATCACAAGTCACCCTTCACATGTCACATTTTTGAAAAGTTCGATGACGGAACAGTATGGCCTTTCCAACCGTCCATAACCGTGGACGCGGCTATTCGAATAGTTCTACACTCTGCAGAGGTCGTACACTTGTGCCACAACATTTGCAATAATCCGTCGGGGTTAATCGGCCCTGATTTATCACACTCCGTGTGCGGACTACCAACCATAACCTTTCACTTACATACCCTAGTATAGGCATCTCTCCCCATGAGCTTGGCCTCCCGGTGAAGACAAACTGTCAGCCCGGGAACCGCACGAGGCTTGGGCCGGACATTCACCTCATATTCACGTCATATCACATCATTTCATATCTCTTGGGAGGCAGCCCTTGGCATAACCCCGATGACGCTTGTTTAGAGGGAACCCATACTAAGATATATAAACTTCTAGTTAAGCCCTACCCATATCAGGTATTGTGGGGGTACTTGTAAAATTGGAATGGTATCGCATCCGAACCCAACCATCAGTTTTGGTAAAATTCACCAAGTCATTCACAAGTCATGTTCACCTTCAAAATCTTTCAATAGAATGACTCATCATTCCAAGGTTTTCAAAGTCATTTCACACACACAAATTCCCATCTAGAATAGCCAATTTCAATTTAGCACTAGCAGCTAGGTATGAGGGGTGCGAAGTAATTTGCTTTGCTTCTAGGCTAACTTTGATACTCTTGTACTAATCCAATACTAACCCAGTGAATCATGAATCAAAAGGTACTTTGATAAAACAAAAGTAAATAAAGCTTGTAAGGTAAAACTGGGACATAGGATCATAAGCATAAATTAAAGGGAGTAATGCCTTGCTCATGGTGAGCTTTGCACTTTGCAAGGGTATTATCTTGCAACAATAGAACTTGCAATGGTGTTAGCTTGCAAGAGTATAGCTTGCCTAGGTGTTAGCTTGCAAGAGTATAGCTTGCCTTGGTGGTTGAGGTGGTCAAAGTGGTCTTCTTCTCCTTGAAAGTAGACTTCCTCCTCCTCTTGATACTCCTCGGTACTAGCGTCTAGAATACGAAATACGAGGATACAATCACCAAACAATTCATTGGCTATTCCAAACATCACATATATTCACACAAACTATTCTATTCACACAATTAATACAATTTGGTGCATTGGTGGTCTTGCTTTGAGGAAAAATAATTTCCTCTCATTTTATATGTAAAAGATAGTTTCCATATAGTTCTTGAGGAATAATTTCCTCTCATTGAATCTTCTTTAAGATTTAATTTCTCAAACCATCACACATGAATTTATGTTGACCTAAGTCAACCATTCATCATCATCATTTGAGAAAATGATTTAAATGAGGTAGAGATACCTCATACTATTTAACACTTCTACAAATGATTTAAATTCTCCAAGTATTTCATATGAGAGCATTTGACCAGGGGTCCAAACTTCATATGAAAGTACTTGGGACAAGATTTAAATGAAGTGAAAACACCTCATATGACTTTACACCAATTAAACTAGCATCACACATTACTATTAAGTGTGTAGAGTGTGTTATTTTCTTATTTAAGAAAAATAATTTCCTCTTATACTAATTAAGGTGTTACTTTTAATTACTTAGAGAAATAATTTCCTCTCATTATCTTATTAAGATTTAATTTCTCTTAGGAATAAGATATGACCTAGATTGACCAAAGTCAACCTCTTCATACTTATCATTTAAGAATATGATTTAAATGAGGTTCCATACCTCATGCAATTTAATACTAACATGGTAGTGATTTAATGTCACCAAATAACTCAATATGAGATTTTATAGACCATGGTCACTACCTCATGTTGAATTACTTGAGACCAAGATTTAAATGAGAGGAATACCTCTCATATGATTTAACACATAGTTGTAACTAAGTTAACAACTACTATTGAGGTGAGTTAATATCATCAACAATTCATATGAGACATATATGACCAGAGTCTCTACCTCATTTTGAATTGTTCATGACAAGATTTAAATGAGAGAAAAACTCCCAAGTGATTTATTAATAGTTTTGGACAATATCTTTGACTAGAAATAGCCATATAGTTCTTTAATTAAGCTAGGCCATGATCATTCAAAGTAAGCATGGCATATTGTTGCAGAAACAATTAGTGTAAGTCAAAAGTGAGCTATGAGAGTTGGAATTACTTAAATAACTATTTTGGTTGATTTTTAATAATTATTTGAATACTGAAAAGTCTATGACTTGTTATTTTTGTCACATTAATTCTACACAAGATTTTGAAGTGGGACCAGTGGGGTTTTGTAGATCTTTTCAGTAGCTTTCCAACCATATAAAGTTTGCTAAATTTGGCCAAGCCGAACAGATTCTATTGAATTTCAAACACGGGGCCAGTATTGAGATTATTTGGAAATGTTGAAAAAGAGTTTGAATTAATAGGGCCGGCGGGAAATGAAACTGGGCCAGATTTAAATTAAAACGGCCTGCCCAGCCCACCACGGTCCACAGACGCGTGGGCTGCCTGACAGCGCGGGACCCGCCTGTCAGCGGCTCACTAACGCCGAATCGGTACGGGGCATCGTGGGACGTTGGATTAGAGGGAAGATCTACGGCGCTCGTTCGTCGTCGTCGACGAGGAGAGAAGCTCACCGGCGCGGCGGCAGCAGGGGGTCGGAGGGCGAACCGTGGGTCCAGCGAGCGGTGGCGGTGTTCCGTTCGAGGTTGTCGAGGACGAGGAAGAAGCCTGTAGCAGTGGCGTCGCTCGGGGAGGCTCCAGTCGACGGCGATTGCACCAGGGCTTCCGCGGCTCCGATCGATCGATTGGGGTTGCTCCGGCGTCGCTCGAGGTAGCTACTGGGTGGAGGAGAGGCGGTGGAGGATGGGGAACGAGAGGGTGTGCTCAGCTTCGTCCGGGAACGTGGTATTTATAGATGGCAAGGGTGCTGCGAGGCGCGGGCGAGGTCAACGGCGAAGTCGCCGGTCCACCGCGGCGAAGGAGCGAGGAAGGTGCGCAGGAGGTAGGCGACGGCTAGGCGGTCCAGTGAGCGTCAACGGTGCGGTAGGGTAGGGTGTACGTTGGTCGCACGCGCGCGTGTACTGACGCGGCCGTGGCGGGCGGAATCGTCCTCTCCGGCGACGGCGGGTACAGGCAGGTGACGCGAGCGTGTCCGACGCGCTCCACGTGTCGTGGCGAGTACCCTGGCGAGCGGAGGCGGTCGGGGTACGGCGGAGTACGGCGATGCAACGCGTGGCCAGTGGCGTCCGCGCGTGTACGGCGCGACGTCATCGGCATGGCCGGGCGATCCGGGCGCGCGAATGCCGGGCGTGTCGGCGTCCTTGCGATCAACGGCTTGTACCATCGTACTCGGGAGATCCAGGGAGACTTGGAGGACAAGGTGGTCGGGGTTTTCGTGGAGGGAAAGAGAGGGGAAGGTGTCAATGGGGAACGTGGCCGGCATGGCCTTGTCATGCCATGCTTGGCCCTCTCCTGGTGTTTCCTTGGCATGGTCTAGGTGTGGTGGTATCCAGGGGTCAATGCTAGGGCAGGTGGTGGTCAAGACAAGGCTTGGTTTGATCATATTTGGAAAATTGGGAAACTTCCCAAAGTTTCAAAGTCTCCTCTTTGCTTGATCCTATCTCTTGATCCAAAAAGAATTTGGGGTGATGGTCTTTACAAAAAGTTGTTCACCTTGATGTTGACTTGGATGTGTATGCAAAGAGTTGAGCAAGGTTTAGTTTGAAAATTTTGAATTGCAAGGGTTCAAAGTAGTGATCAGACTATAATTGGCAGATTTGACCAATATCATATGTGAGCCAAATTTGAATTTGAAATTCATTTGAATTGTGTTTATTTGATTCCAAAAATTGTAATAAGTGTTTAGTATCATTATTCAACTCTTGGTGAAGGCCAAATTGGTCTAGGTCAAATATTTGGAAAAATGGCATAAACCATATGTGAGGGTTTTGTGAATTTCAAACTTTTTATTCTTTTATTCCTTTGTGCTTCAATTTGACAAGAGTGAAGTTTATTTGGTGTTATATTGAGTTGGGTGAAAGGTTCAAACCATTTTAGGACAATGGAGGTGGCTAGGTCAAGATTTGATAATTTGGCTAAGTGCCACATATGCCTTTATGCATAAGATGGATTTTATTTTGATTCTCACTTAAATTGGTTGAGTAAGTACCTGGTTGAGTGTGTTGAGGTATTTCCAATCATCTATACAAGGTAAGCAAACCAAGTTTTAGTTTTTACACAAAGTAGCCATGGGCTTGCATATGTCCCTTTTTCTTATTTAATATCACCTCTTCTTATTTTGGTTTTTCAAAGATTTGTGACAAGAGAGTATGAGGTCTAGGGTTTTGTGGGGTTCACAATGGTTCACCACCATTTAGCAAAAATACTAAAGGTAGGGTTCAAGATTTACCTATTAGAGCTTATATGCCTATATATGTCTTTTTCTTTATTTTGGTTTCTCAAAATAGATCCATTTGTATTTGAGAAGATCAAGGTTTAGGGTTTTTCTTATTTGATTTCTCTCTCTTTTTATTTTATTGGGTTTGTGATATTCACTTGATTACTTTAGGGTTTTAGGGTTTACCACATAAGCATAATAACACACATCATGACAAAACACAATTATTATGTATGAGCACTAGACATAGCATCCAAAGTAAGAAAAGTTTTTGTTGGTTCTCATTTTTGGAAAAAGGAAATTCATTTTCTCTTTGTTTTGAAATTTGGGGTGTTACAAACCCTTCCCCTTAAACAAATCTCGTCCCGAGATTTTAAGAAAAGTTAGGTTCCTAAGAGAGATTGGGCGATATGATTTAACAGGAAGACATACTTGGCATGGCCTGAGGTGCTTCTTGGGCTTCGGTGGCAGTCATGTTGTAGTAGCGGCCGTTGTTGTTCTGGTTCTTTCTTGCGGCAAAGCGGCGTTGGTTCTGAGCAGGTGCAACGGTGTTGCCGGCAATCTTGGCGAGCTTCTTGGGGCACTCATTGGAGTAGTGACCCACAACTCCACATTCATAGCAGTTGACAGTTGACTTGTCCTTCGAGGTGACGGGGATGGCATTGCTTCCAGTCCTCGGGCCAGTGTTGGTGTTGTTGTTGGTCCCATTTTTGCTGTTGGGGTTGTTGTTGTTGTGGTGGCTGTTGTTGTTGTTACCTCCAGGCTTCGGGGGTCCTCCGTTGTTGCTGGTGTAGTTGGGGCGATAACTCTGAGCAGGGGGCTTGTTGTGTCTTGGGGTGAATCCTCCAGAGGAGTTGTTGCGGTACTTCTGGGTATGGTGGGGTCCACTCTGGTTCATCATCCTGCGCTTGCGGTTCTCATTGGCCTGATGCAGCTTTCCTTCCATCTGTATGGCTGAGTCCACTAGGGCTTCTAAGTCGGCGAACGGAATGTTCACTAACACAGTTTGCATCTCGTCGTGCAATCCGTTCAGAAATCTCTCCTTCCTTTTCTCGTTGGTGTCGGTCTCGTCCGGGGCGTACCTTGACAGGGTAAGAAACCGGTCGCGGTATTCCACCACAGACATTCTGCCTTGCTTGAGTTCGCGGAACTCGTCTCTCATCATCTTGATCAGTCCTTGGGGCACGTGATACTTGCTGAATTTCAGCTTGAAGTCTTCCCATGTCATCATCTGTCCAGCATTCATTGCGCGGGCGCTGGTCCACCAGGCTCGTGCAGGTCCTGACATGTAGTGGGTGGCGAACAGTACTTTCTCGGTGGCTTCAACTTGCGCAACTTCGAGGTTGTTCTCCATTGTCTGGAGCCAGTCATCTGCATCGAGGGGCTCTTCGGTCTTGCTGAAAATAGATGGGTTGGTGTTTTGAAAGTTCTTCAGTTTTGACCCAGGGTGGTCGTGGTTTCCATGGCCATTGTTGTTCGAGCAATCAGCTGCAGGTGCAGCAATGTTGGCTCGGCGTTCAGCTCTCTCGGCTTCTCGGTCGGCCATCATCATCTCTAGCATCTGCATCATGGCGTCTTGGGTGGCGCTGCGGGTTGGTGGGGCCATCTGAGTATCGGAGTAGATGATAAGATAAGAGGGAAATTTCTACGGTTTGTTTGAATTAAAGTTTCACAAGTTCAAAACTTGAAAATTGAGTAGTGTTGAGGGGGTAAAAACCAACAACACTTTTTCATTCATACCAAACATCACACATTACAAATCTAACACACCGTTGGTTTGAAGAACCATTCATTCGCTCTACGATACAAGGGGATCCTGATACAACTCACACCTACTTAAGTGCTGGGGTGATACTACTCTTCCGGGTGGATTCTTCGTCTTCACGGGTGATGTGCTTGGCGAGAGGCGAGGGCGTTGTCCAAATCCCTGCGGGTTTTGTACAGCCTGAAGTCCTGGTGTGTTACATAGTGGTTCCTCTCCTTGTGCGGGGGCATGGTCATCGGTCTTCCCATGGAGTCATGTCTTGGGTAGTAGATGAAACGAGTGTTCTTGATCTTGTTCTCATTTTGTCCACACAGACGGAAAATTGCTTCTTGCATAGCTCTGACTAGTCCTTCCTCCCAAGTGTTTCCCGTTACGGAAAACCGGATGGTTTCCCATACCGGGGCTCCAAGCTTCCTTCGTAGATCGGTAGAAACGTCCCACCGAGGTGGTTCTCCGAAGTGGTTGTTGAGGGGTATTCCGAAGAACTCGGGATACGGGTGTCCTAGATATTCCACTAGTTGCTTCAAATCCTTTTCGAACTTTAGGTCGCCTCCGGGACCAAACTGATAGATCTCCCACTGGTACTTCATCTGTGAGCAATTAGGATAAGTAAGTTAAAGGAGTAATCAAGTGTGCAAAGTTTTAGGTAGGCTTGTAAAGAAAGCAGAGTATAAATTTCTCATTTTTTGAAAAATATCTCAAGGATAAGAGTAAGAACAAGTTTTTACAAATATTCACTTCATTGGTTTTTGAAACTAAGTTTTTCAGACGTCCATTCTAACTAGGGTCTCCTAAGGTCAAACAATGGCTCTGATACCAACTTGTCAACACCCGGATTTTTAAGTCCAGATGCCTGTTATGCCATACATCGCAATCCCGGGAATATTGTTGTTGCGAGACATAACGAGTTGAATATCATAAGTCATCATTCATTACATATCATAGTCGTCTTACAAATAGATCACATGATCCAATATTACAATAATAGTTGAACTATTGTTTCAACACACATCACAAATACATAGCGGAAGCGTAAAGATAAGGGACTCTCTAGTCCACAGGCCAACGCTTGACGTCGGGAGTAGTCCTAGTTGTCGTAGGCGTCCTGCTGTCCATCCTCTTCATACTTGCTGTTCCTCTTCATAGTCCGGCCATTTGAATAGCCGGGGACAAAGCCGTGAGTACTTCAAAGTACTCGCAAACTAATACTAATGTAAGTACTAACATTTCTAGTAAGGGGGATGCTAAGCTCTAGTTTCTTTTGCATAAAGCCAATTTTAGTTCACAAACATTTTAGTAAACAACTCTTCATGTGCTAACTAACTCAAGTGGGAACATTAGTGTCATTCCCACAACTCAATTGTGTTTCAAGTCAAAGTCACCATTTCAAGTTCAAATCACAAGCCACCCTTCCTATGTCACATTTTTGAAAAATTCTGATGACGGAACAGTATGGCCTTTCCAACCGTCCTTAACCGTGGACGCGGCTATTCGAATAGTTCTACACTCTGCAGAGGTCGTACACTTGTGCCACAATATTTGCAATAATCCGTCGTGGTTAATCGGCCCTGATTTATCACACTCCGTGTGCGGACTACCAACCATAACCTTTCACTTACATACCCTAGTATAGGCATCTCTCCCCATGAGCTTGGCCTCCCGGTGAAGACAAACGTCGGCTCGGGAACTGCACAGGGCTTGGGCCGGACATTCACCTCATATTCACGTCATATCACATCATTTCATATCTCTTGGGAGGCAGCCCTTGGCATAACCCCTATGACGCTTGTTTAGAGGGAACCCATACTAAGATACATAAACTTCCAGTTAAGCCCTACCCATATCAGGTACTGTGGGGGTACTTGTAAAATTGGAATGGTATCGCATCCGAACCCA
Source organism: Lolium rigidum (assembly GCF_022539505.1). Taxonomy (NCBI): domain Eukaryota; kingdom Viridiplantae; phylum Streptophyta; class Magnoliopsida; order Poales; family Poaceae; genus Lolium; species Lolium rigidum. The sequence goes on along the minus strand of NC_061513.1, from coordinate 45,865,700 downwards.
ACCATCAGTTTTGGTAAAATTCACCAAGTCATTCACAAGTCATATTCACCTTCAAAATCTTTCAATAGAATGACTCATCATTCCAAGGTTTTCAAAGTTATTTCATTTCACAAGTTCCCATCGAGAATAGCCAATTTCAATTTAGCACTAGCAGCTAGGTATGAGGGGTGCTAAGTAATTTGCTTTGCTTCTAGGCTAACTTTGATACTCTTGTACTAATCCAATACTAACCCAGTGAATCATGAATCAAAAGGTACTTTGATAAAACAAAAGTAAATAAAGCTTGTAAGGTAAAACTGGGACATAGGATCATAAGCATAAATTAAAGGGAGTAATGCCTTGCTCATGGTGAGCTTTGCACTTTGCAAGAGTATTATCTTGCAACAATAGAACTTGCAAAGGTGTTAGCTTGCAAGAGTATAGCTTGCCTTGGTGGTTGAGGTGATCAAAGTGGTCTTCTTCTCCTTGAAAGTAGACTTCCTCCTCCTCTTGATACTCCTCGGTACTAGCGTCTAAAATACGAAATACGGGGTACAATCACCAAACAATTCATTGGCTATTCTAAAGATCACATGTATTCACACAAACTATTCTATTCACACAATTAATACAATTTGGTGCATTGGTGGTCTTGCTTGAGGAAAAATAATTTCCTCTCATTTCATATGTACATGATAGTTTCCATATAGTTCTTGAGGAATAATTTCCTCTCATTGAATCTTCTTTAAGATTTAATTTCTCAAACAATTACTCATGAATTCAGGTTGTCCTAAGTCAACCATTCATCATCATCATTTGAGAAAATGATTTAAATGAGGTAGAGATACCTCATACTATTTAACACTTCTACAAATGATTTAAAATCTCCAAATATTTCATATGAGAGCATTTGACCAGGGGTCCAAACTTCATATGAAAGTACTTGGGACAAGATTTAAATGAAGTGAAACACCTCATATACTTTACACAAATTAAACTAGCATCACACATTACTATTAAGTGGATAGGTGTGTTGTTTTCTTATTTAAAAAAAATAATTTCCTCTCATACTAACTTAGGTGTTACTTTTAATTACTTAGAGAAATAATTTCCTCTCATTATCTTATTAAGATTTAATTTCTCTTATGAATAAGATATGACCTAGATTGACCAAAGTCAACCTCTTCATACTTATCATCTGAGAATATGATTTAAATGAGGTTCCATACCTCATGCAATTTAATACTAACATGGTAGTGATTTAATGTCACCAAATAACTCAATATGAGATTTTATAGACCATGGTCACTACCTCATGTTGAATTACTTGAGACCAAGATTTAAATGAGAGGAATACCTCTCATATGATTTAACACATAGTTGTAACTAAGTTAACAACTACTATTGAGGTGATTTAATATCATCAACAATTCATATGAGACATATATGACCAGAGTCTCTACCTCATTTTGAATTGTTCATGACAAGATTTAAATGAGAGAAAAACTCCCAAGTGATTTATTAATAGTTTTGGACAATATCTTTGACTAGAAATAGCCATATAGTTCTTTAATTAAGCTAGGCCATGATCATTCAAAGTAAGCATGGCATATTGTTGCAGAAACAATTAGTGTAAGTCAAAAGTGAGCTATGAGAGTTGGAATTACTTAAATAACTATTTTGGTTGATTTTTAATAATTATTTGAAGTGGTAGAAGTCTCTGACTTGTTATTTTTGTCACATTAATTCTACACAAGATTTGGAAGTGGGACCAGTGGGGTTTTGTAGATCTTTTCAGTAGCTTTTCAACCATATAAAGTTTGCTAAATTTGGCCAAGCCAAACAGATTCTATTGAATTTCAAACACAGGGCCAGTATTGAGATTATTTGGAAATGTTGAAAATCGAGTTTGAATTAAATAGGGCCGAGCGGGAAATGAATCTAACGGGCCAGATTCAAATTAACTAACAGCCTGCCCAGCCCACCACGGTCCACGGACGCGTGGGCTGCCCGACAGCGCGGGACCCGCCTGTCGGCGGCTCACTAACGCCGAATCGGTACGGGGATCGTGGACAACCGTTGGATTAGAACGCGATCGTGCGGCGCACGATCGTCGTCGTCCTCCGACGAGAGGAGCTCACCGGCGCGGCGAGGCACGGGGGTCGAGCGGCGAGCCGAGGGCTCCGGCGAGCGGTGGCGATGGTGCGTGCGACGTTGTCGAGGACGAGGAAGAAGCCCGCAGCGCGTGGCGTCTCTCGGGGAGGCTCCGGTCGACGGCGATGCACCTGAGCTTCCGCGGCGCGATCGATCGATCGGGGCTGCAATTGGGCGCGCTCGCGGTGAGCAATGCGGCGAGTGGAGTGGACGAGGCGGCTCGGAGGATGGGGGAGACGAGATGGCGTGCTCAGTTTGGCCCGGGAGCGTGCTATTTATAGATGGCGCGAGGTGCCGCGGGGCGCGGGCGAGGTCAACGGCGAAGTCGCCGGTCCACCGCGGCGAAGGAGCGAGAAAGGAGCGCGGGAGGTAGGCGACGGCTAGGCGGTCCAGTGAGCGTCAACGGCGCGGTAGGGTAGGGTGTACGTTGGTCGCACGCGCGCGTGTACTGACGCGGCCGTGGCGGGCGGAATCGTCCTCTCCGGCGACGGCGGGTACAGGCAGGTGACGCGAGCGTGTCCGGCGCGCTCCACGTGTCGTGGCGAGTACCCTGGCGAGCGGAGGCGGTCGGGGTACGGCGGAGTACGGCGAGGCAACGCGTGGCCAGTGGCGTCCGCGCGTGTACGGCGCGACGTCATCGGCATGGCTGGGCGATCTGGGCGCGCGAATGCCGGGGCGTGTCGGCGTCCTCCTCGACAATGGCGTGCATAGGCAGGTGTAGGGAGGTGAGGTGGAGGTACTGGACACGGTGGCCGTGGCCAGAGAAGAAGAAATGGAGGGTTGGCTCGACGTGGTGTCCATGGCCGACATGGCCATGTCTATGCAAAGTTTGGCCTCCTCCTCTAGGGTGCTGTGCATGTTTAGAGATAGAGGGGACCAGGGAGCAAAGTGGAGTCGTTTGGGGCAGGTTAGGGTGGTGTAGAACACTATTTGAACTAGGGTTGAATTGTTCCCTATTTGAAAATTTACAATAATTGCCCAAATTCAAATGAGTTCACAAGGTTGCAAGATTTGGAAAAGTTGTATTTGGTTGAGTTGTACATGACCAGAGAGAATGAGAGGTGGTGGTGGAAGTGTCCAATTCAAAGATTTTCGAAATTTACTAAGTGTGAGATTGTTCCACCTAACAAAAAGTCTCAACTTTACATGAGCATAGTTTGTGATCCAAAATGAATTTGGCATGATGGTCTTTACAAAAGTTGTTCATCTTGATGTACTCTTAGATGACATGCAAAGAATTGAGGAAGTTTAGTTTGAGAATCTTGAGATACAAAGGCTCAAAGTAGTGACCAGATTATAAAAGACAGATTTGACCATTATTGTATGTGAGCCAATTTTGAGTTTGAAATTCATTTGAATTGTGTTTCTTTGATTCCAAAAGTTGTAATAAGTGTTTGGTATCCCTATTCAACTCTTGGTGAAGGCCAAATTGGTCTAGGTCAAATATTTGGAAAAATGGCATAAACCATATGTGAGGGTTTTTGTGAATTTCTAACTATTTATTCTTTTATTTTCCTTGGCCTCACTTTGACAAGGGTGAGGTTTATTTGGTGTTAGAATAAGTTGAGTGAAAGGTTCAAACCATTTTAGGACAATGGGGGTGGCTAGGTCAAGATTTGATAATTTGGCTAAGTGCCACATATGCCTCTATGCATATGTTGGATTTCATTTTTCTTCTCACTTGAATTGGTTGAGGAGTACTTGGTTGAGTGTGTTGAGGTATTTCCAATCATCTACACAAGGTAAGCAAACAAAGTTTTAGTTTTTACACAAAGTAGCCATGGGCTTGCATATGTCCCTTTTTCTTATTTAAAATCACCTCTTCTTATTTTGGTTTTTCAAAGATTTGTGACAAGAGAGTATGAGGTTAATTGGGGTTCACAATGGTTCATCACCATTTAGCAAAAATAATAAAGGTAGGGTTCAAGATTTACCTATTAGGGCTATATGCCTATATATGTCTTTTTCTTTATTTTGATTTCTCAAAATAGATTCATTTGTATTTGAGAAGATCAAGGTTTAGGGTTTTTCTTATTTGATTTCTTTCTCTTTTATTTTATTGGGTTTGTGATCTTCACTTGATTACTTTAGGGTTTTAGGGTTTATCACATAAGCATAATAACACTCATCATGGCAAAACACAAGTATTAGGTATGAGCACTATGCATAGCATCCAAAGTAAGAAAAGTTTTTGTTGGTTCTCATTTTTGGAAAAAGGAAATTCATTTTCTCTTTGTTTTGAAATTTGGGGTGTTACAGACGAGGAGCCGCGTAGTCTCCTCTTCGGCACAAAGAGTACGTACATGTAGGATCACAGCGCTGCCACCTTGTTCTAGGTCTACTTTAGCCTCTTCTGTGACCATGCGCACCCACCTGCTTGAGCTACATGAAAGACATGAACGAGGACTGGACGGCTGCGAGAGCGTCGCGGACGCCGGAGAGTGCGGGGCTGGATGCAACTGCATGCCGGAGTCTCCTCCGAGGCTTTGACCACCTAGATGCGAAAGTGAGCGGTTTGTTGAGATGTGTGTGCGTAGTCGCATTTTTGTAGGTCCAAATTCTGATCCAGTTTGACGAAGGGGATAATCGCATGTTTTTAGGCATGAGGAGAGGTGAGGACCGATGCCCGATGGTATGTTGAGTGGCATGTTGGTTGTAATTTCTTCTATGTGTGACACCAGGCATTTACATGTTTCACTTTAATAGTAAAGATTTTTAGAATCAGATAGAGTTTGTTAGATGCCAAGTCGTGTGAGATAAGTCTTCCTTATATCTCTCCCGTTGAGGTTAGTTTGCAACGAGAAAAAAACACTCCGGGGGAGATGAGCGGATTATGGTATGCGTTTGGGATTACAAAAAGGTGAGAGCGTTTTTAGGAGAGGATTGGAGGGAGTGCGGGGTGGCATGTTGTTTGTAATTTTTGGACGTTGGGGGGTATTATTGTCTATCCTGAAAATGTGACACCAGGCATTCACCAGTTTGCTCTTAATAGTAGAGATAAAAACTATATTCGTGGTCAGGAATCTTCAGTTTTACTTTCAATCATTATAAAGCTATCTTCATGGTTTGAATTGTGATGTTAAGGTTTATTGATCATGGGCCAATAATTGATTTTTCACTATGTATTGATATTTAAATTTGTGTGTTAGTTCTTTATTTGTTGCAGTTCATTTTTTTGAAATTATCACAATCATTGTGTAATTCCACCATAATGGTGGGACACAAATTCGAATGCGAATTCAGAAATGTTCAACATGATTTGTCTTTCCTATGAAGTTATCTTTACAACCAAAACTATTTATATTGATTAACTACGTCATAATAATAATTGATGTTTTGAGATTTTAAAATTTCGTGTTGTACGATTAATCTTATATGTACTTCATTGTCTCGAGGGTTGCCGCGAGATTTTGTTTCCGTGAAAGGACTCAGTCGTGCCTTGCAAGGAGAAAGAACAAAGTTTGTGTACATGACAATTAGTTGTGGCGATAGCCCGTAAACGATGATGATGACAGCGAGGCATAGCACGTGGCAGTCCAGCCGGGTGGAGCTGGGAAGGTGTGGCGGCCGTGTGTGAGATACGAGGGAGAGAATGTCACAGTGTCGGGCGATGGAAATAGGTGATTGAGCGGACGAGGGAGAGAGGATGCATTCGGGATAGGGCAAGGTCGGTAGTTTCGAGGTGGTGGTGGCCAAGACGGGCGACCCAACATTGTATTTCCGCACATCGATTTTCTGTGAATTAACTCACGTAAAGCGTCACATCCCCGGCGTCGCTCCTAACCGCCGCACCGACCTCTGCGCCTTGCAAGGCCCTCTTGCGACTGACCATATACAAATCCCCTGCCTTTGTCCCTAACCCCGTCCTCTCTCCCATAGCCGGCTCCCACGTTTGTCGATGGTGTGCCGGAGGAAGGTCCGAATGTTGAGTTTTTATTTCTGTATTGAGAGGATTGATATGTGTTGCAACAAGGAAGATAAATTTAAAACAAACCTAAAATATTTCAAAATTCTACAAACCAAAAACCAAGTTGAATATAGGAAATTTTGAGTGCTAAAAATGACATCATATTGTTTTGTAGATTTGTGAGCACATATTGAATTGTTTTAGACTGACAACGGACAGGCACTTTTCTTTCTAGTATTCTTATATGTACTTCACTATCTCCAGGGTTGCCGTGAGAATTTTTACTGTGAAAGACAGCAGCTCAGGTGTGGGATGCAAGGAGAAATAATAGAATGCGTTTGGTAGGCTGCACAATTTTCTTGGCCAGATCTAGCAACGCTGGGTGGGCATGGCTGGGTAGAAATTAGCCATCTTTTACAACCCGTCTGATAGCATGCATGAAAATGGCTCGTACTGTATTGATTTGTCCACTATCCGCACTTGTTTGGTAGGCTGTATATCTTCTGTTTGGTTCTTGCAATACAAAATAATCTTGTTTGGGTACTATAGACCTGTTACGATCAGCATGTACCACATTTGGTGAGCTTACCATTAATTTACAGCATAAGCAAAATCTTTCTACGTAACAGCTTGAGCAAAAGTTCTAACTCTACAACTACAAACTAAAAAGTGAGATAGTCGAATCACTTCTTATAGATTAGCTTGATTCTTTTGAACTTAATCTCAATTTCATGATTCCAGTTATTCCGTCTCACCTTCATAATCTCGGCTTGAGATTTCTGCACTTGCTTGAGCATATGAATCTCATTTTTTAACTACTTCCTCTCTATCTCCCCCAACTCCTTCTCAACAGTTGAAGTATTATCCTTAGTACAGGCCAAGTTCTCCTTCACAGCCCTTTTCGCAGCATCATCCATCATTTTCTTCACTTCAACAACAAGACTATTGTAGTTCTTATCAATCTTGCTCTTCTTAGCAACTATCTCCTTCACCAACTTTGCATTATCGACCCTCTCGGAGATCCTTGCTCTGATGCAGTCATGATACATTCCCCAAAGTCTTCTGAGACCATTTTTTTGCTGCCAACGGCCATCTTGATCCACCCAACCCATAAATCTATATAGTTCTCTACCTCCCGCACATAACAACACAACCTGGTTATATATGGCTACGATGAACAATGTTCGAATGTGCGGGCAATGCAAAGTAAGCATGAATTTGCCGATAACCGAGAAAGCTAAATTCTAAGGCTTACATTTTGCACAGGCTAGTGTTGCTTCCTTCAAATGCAACACACCTAATAGGCTCAAGCTTGTGCATGCGGCACACCTCCAATCGCGTGCTATGCCAAAGAATGAGTTGTCTTCAAAGAAGTCCGGAGCATAGTCAATGTCGGGAAGGCCTAATACACACGAAACTGCAACAGATTGGAGTTTATGACACTCATCTCTAGCAGAAAATCCCAAATTGCTAATGAACCCTAACCCTACAACTAAATTGGGGGATTTTAAACCATCCAGTAGGAGGGCGACGGGGTCAAACTCTCGCTGTCATTCCAGCTTGGCATGGCAACTTCGTTGTCCAGACGGACAGCTCGACGACGATGAGGTAGTACTGTCGGCCGCTCTCAACGGAGGATGTGAGGCACTGACTGGTAAGACTCGAAGGGGGAAAATGTGCGTTGTGGTTTTGGTGGTGATCACTGAGTGAAGAATGAGGTGGGTTTCGACAGGAGGTGACGGAATTTCACCCATCCCCTTTTTCGATGCACATCATCTCCTGGCCGCGCCATCGTCAGCTGCACTGATCAGGGAGCTCTGTCTTTTGCATCGCCTAAGCGCACGGAGTGGCTCACTAGAAACTACCGAATCGGCCATTGTCGCTGGGCCTGGCCGCGGGTGCTTTAGGCTTCGCGCTAGTGCAACCCAGCAAAGCATCCAGGTAACCAAACTCCCGATTTTCGTCCAAATTAGGCCTGACCGGACCATCTGTAGGCTACCAAACACACCCAAAGTTTATATCCATAACAACTCGTTGTGGAGGTGGCTCGTAATGCCGGATGGATACCTAATCAAGCAACAAAAAAATACATTTTCTCGCGGTTCAATTTAGACGTCGTGGCCTCGTCGTCTATATGTGGACGATGCGTAGCAAGATGGAAAGGACGTCTAATACGGTGCCCCAAAGCAAGGAACGTCGTCAGATCCATTCACCTTGCATCTTGTACTGAATGTTAGCACTGAGCAGCAGCATCTGTTTCAGCATGACTGAGAATGTGCGTATGACACGCGGAGCCTCTATGAAAAGTGTCACACTTCTGAGCTATGGCTGCCAATGTAAATCCGTGAATTGTTGGGGTGCTGCTTTTTTTGCTTCTGTGAAAGATGTAGCTTGCTATTGCCAAAATAATACTACACATTTTAGCATGGACACATCATTTAGCGTGACAACATCCAGCAAAAGAAACATATACAGTACCAAAATTAGACGAATCACATCAAATAAGAATAACAATCATCAGCAAGATGGGAAAATATACCCAGATATCTATCAGTTTCAAGTCACGAATTACCAGTGGATGTCTTTGAACCAGTTCCCAAATTTCCACGATGGTACAAAATATGCATGCAATCCCCACTAAACTTATTCAGTTCACCATCTTTCGACAGACTGTACTAAGCAGATTCCGACTCGGTGTAGAATATCCATAGTAAAGACTGATAAACAATTCTAGGCAGACTCCGACTTGGTGTAGATCCGTACGGCGACAGCCAGGCCGAGTATGGCGAGGGGGACCAGGAACTGGAGGATCTTGATGACGAACTCAGGGGTCTTGTCCTGGTTGTAGTGCGGCTGCTTGGGAGGCGCGTACTTCACCTTAGTGGGTATCGTGGTCGCATCGATCTCGCCAACGTAGTACTCATCCATCATCGCCCGTGCGGTCGTGCTGTGCCCTACGTCCTCAAAGTCGTCGGTCGCATCCTTGGCTGCAATTCGAATGGGGCTTTGTAAGCTGAAATGGCATACCCTTGTTTACCAAAGAATCATGGGGAAAGGCAAGTACCAGTTGAGGAGAGCAGGACGTCGTCGCCTCCAGGGTGGTCATCGAGGAACTTGGTCACATTGTACACCTATAGAGCAACAAAATTCTTGAGTGAGTTTGGGTTCTGTGGAAACTGGAATAGACATTTTCAACTTGAACGTGTATGTAATTTGCAAGAGAACATCAACACAATAACTACACACTTAGATTGCAATGCCTGGCTTTTGGAATTATCCTAGCAAACATTGTGGCCGCGTCAACATCTTCTCTGGATGGAAAAACAAAAGCTGGCCCCAGGAAGATGACATAGTACCAAACGGTACTATTAGTGCAGCAGAAACACTGACCAGGATGTAATCGCGCGGTTGTCAATCAAACATTCACTACTATAAGCAGGGTAATAATTCATGTCAACAGAAAAGTGAGGATGAAACAGGTCTGCGCTGTGTAATAACCCAATAAAAACAAATAAATAAAAAGGAAGTGCATTATGTTGCATGATATCTCGTGAAGAAAACTGGACTGCATCGCCGGTTCCAGCTACTAAACTGAACTAGGAGCGCTTCAGTTGTTCCAATAATATCTCGCGAGTAAACAAGGACAGGCGTTCTATGCATAGGTGCCTCTAACCAGCGGCTACAGAGATGAAGACGACGCTAGCAGAATCAAGTGCTGGGAATTATAAGATTCTTATCTCACTGCAGCATATACTATATATACATATTTCCTAATATCTTTGTGATGATATACTGTGCAGTTGACCGGCAATTGAGGTTTATATACTGTATATAATAAGAAACAAAAAGAAATTGACATGCAAAGGCCGGAACTGCACCCGGAGAGAGCTCCCTGGATCTAAAATCCATGGAGTAGACAAGCGCGAACAGATATTCCTAATGGATTTATACAGTTGAAAAGAGAAGCCCAGATCAGGAGCAATTGTGATACGAACAATTCTTATGACGAAGGTCGTAGGACGCAAGTGTTAATTGATCCGCACAGCACGCGATCCGCCTGGCGGAGATTCCCAAGAAAGCGAAAGCGAGGGAGGCTCCGGATCTCGCTGAGCAGGGGAGGAAGGAAGAGAAAGAGGAAGAGAACGAGAAAGGAGGGACCTTGCCGCCGATGACGAGCCAGCAGTCGTCCTTGGAGCTGTGCTTGGCGACCTCCTCGAGGGTGAACACCTTGGACGACGACGACATCTTCTTGTCTCCGAAGAAGAGCAGAGAGGGAGGTAGGGGAAGAAGAGAGTGGTTTGGATCTCTCGGAGCAGAGAGTAGGAGGGAGGAAGAGAAGGAGAATTGATTGGGTGCGGGTAGGTGTGGTGCTGAGGTGTGGGAGGTTTTGGACGGGCCCACCGGTCATTCTCGGTTGGGGAGTTTGACCCACCTACCCCAGCCGGCCACATCTCTACCTGCCGTACGCCGTGTGCTCACCATACTCCGTCTCTTCTCTTCTCTGTGGGCGCCGCACTACCCAACCGGGTTACCAAGATCAATTTAGCAGCATCACCATCAACTACTACCTTCCTCCCAGGTCCCCCAAATAGTCCCCGATAGAGACACCGGCACCTTCGTATAGGAGACGCTGACACTGCATCCTCTATTTGGGGAGTTGTTCCCACACAAGCGTCCCAAACGACGGCTCCAATAGATTTTTTTTAAAAAAAATAAATATTTTTACTTGAGTTTTATTTTAATGTCATTCGGGATCGAGGAATGAATAATATTTTCGGCTAAATCCGAGTAAACATTATTCACTCCTCGACCCCGGATGACATATGAAACCTGCTTCATCTCTAGCATATTACCTACTGGCCATCTGGCTCTATGAAGGTGGACGATCGCCCACCATTCTCTTCGGTGCTCTCTCCCCTCCTTTTTTCGCTGCTCCTCCGTCGATGATCCCCTGCTCTCTCCGCCACGAACGTCAAGTAGGCAGCTCTCTCTCCGGCCACCGCCTCCTGACGCAGCTGCCGCTCCAGGTCCTCCCATCGCCGACGGTGATCCAACTCCTGCCTCTGTAGGCGGAGCTGCATCTCCGCCAAACGCCGCCGCTCGCAGAATTCATCCTGACGTCGCGTCTCCTCCCGCTGCAACGGCCGCAGCGCAAGCTCCTCCCACCCCTTCTGTTGGTGCGCCTCCCACCGGCGTTGGCTCAGCTCCTCCCGCCGCCACCGCGCCTCCAGGAACTCCAGCCGCTCTGCCTCCTCCCGCTGCCGCCGCTCCACCTCCTGGCCCTGCCGCACCGCCTCCTGCCGCGTCTCCCGCAGCCGTCGCGCCTCCTCGCGCTCCCGATGCTGCGCCTCCTAGCCCTGCTGCTCGTTCGTGACATAGGCATATATGGTCGCCACCGCGCCTCCAGGAACTCCAGCCGCGCCACCTCCTCCCACGCCTCGTACTCTACGAGCTGCGGGTCCGCCTCCCTGACTTCTACGGACGCCTCTAGCGCCGCCTCGTCCCACGAATCGAACATTGTGCTATTTTTCTAGGGTTTTTGCACCAATGAGGCGTGGGAGGAGGGATAATATGGACCGTCGGCGACGCGCGAAATCTCCCGCACGGTGTCGCGGTGGGAGAATTTCCCGCGCTATGTCGTGGCGGTAAAATATCTCGCGCGGCGCCCTGGCATCACTGACAGGCGGCTCCCACGCCCAAAATTTCCAACCTCGCGAGGCGCCGACGCGCCCGATTCATGCCCTTGGCCAAGGGGCCGGCACGGGGTTACCGGCGTTTCTATTGGGCTCCAAAAATCGTCGGCGCCGGTGTGAGCCCATTTTCGCTCCTGGCCTCCAAATCGCTATCGGGGTCGCCGATGGAGATGCTCTTAGGTTGTTAATTTGGTCAACATAATATTAAGTATATAATATAAAATTATATCATTAGAAAGTAGAACATCTAAGCTATCTAATGATATATATTTTGTAATACATATCTTGCATTATTATTGTCAAATTTACGACCTAGGGATACGCGTAAGCCCTATGAACTGAGACAGAGGGAGTAGTAACCAGTGTTATTGGGATTAGGGATGGCACCCGCAGGGTATGGGTACGGGTAGAGCCATCCCATACCCGTACCCATCATATTTAATCTTACCCATCACCCGTACCCATACCCGTCAATGGGTACAAGCTTTTTCCATGCCCGTCACCCTACAGGGTAAATGGGTAACCGCGGGCAAAAATACCCGCTCTTACAACACATCAAATTCTTCAAAAAAATATGATAGGAGGTGAAGCGATCCTAAATAGGGATCTAATCCTCACTAATCTACCAACGATTATGAGACCGGAAAGCGTGAGATTTATCCTAGCAACATGAAGGCATGAATAGGGAAAATTAAGTAGTTTAAAACATTATAATAGCTCACTTGTTAATTTTAGATGGGTACATGGGTACATGGGCATGGGTTCTATGATCCCATACCCGTACCCACTCTACCCGATTGGTATGATATTTTCCCATTTACAAACCCATGGGTAATATTTTTTCCATACCCGTACCACTATTGGGTTTTTACCCGGCGGGTACGCGGGTCATGGGTACCCATTGCCATCCCTATTTGGGATGACTGCCGGTAGTAATTACCATGGTGTCAATGCTGTCCAGGTGAAGAGGATGTTGGAGATATGCCCAAGAGGCAATAATAAAGTGGTTATTATATATCTTTGTGTTTATGATAAATGTTTATATACCATGCTATAATTGTATTAACCGAAACATTGATACATGTGTGTTATGTAAACAACAAGGAGTCCATAGTAAGCCTCTTGTATAACTAGCTTGTTGATTAATAGATGATCATAGTTTCATGATCATGAACATTGGATGTTATTAATAACAAGGTTATATCATTATGTGAATGATGTAATGGACACACCCAATTAAGCGTAGCATAAGATCACGTCATTAAGTTCATTTGCTATAAGCTTTCGATACATAGTTACTTAGTCCTTCGACCATGAGATCATGTAAATCATTTATACCGGAAGGGTACTTTGATTACATCAAACCGCCACTGCGTAAATGGGTGGTTATAAAGGTGGGATTAAGTATTCGGAAAGTATGAGTTGAGGCATATGGATCAACAATGGGATTTGTCCATCCCGATGACGGATAGCTATACTCTGGGCCCTCTCGGTGGAATGTCGTCTAATTAGCTTGCAAGCATATGAAAGGTTCATAAGAGACCACATACCACGGTATGAGTAAAGAGTACTTGTCATGAGACGAGGTTGAACGAGGTATAGAGATACCGATGATCAAACCTCGGACAAGTAAAATATCGCGTGACAAAAGGAATCGGTATCGTATGTAAATGGTTCATTCGATCACTAAGTCATCGTTGAATATGTGGGAGCCATTATGGATCTCCAGATCCCACTATTGGTTATTGGTCGGAGAGAGGTCTCAACCATGTCTACATAGTTCGCGAACCGTAGGGTGACACACTTAAGGTTTGATGTCGTTTAAGTAGATATGGAATATGGAATGGAGTTCGAAGTTTTGTTCGGAGTCTCGGATGTTATCCAGGACATCACGAGGAGTTCCGAATGGTCCGGAGAATAAGATTCATATATAGGAAGTCATTTTATAAGTTTGAAAATGATCCGGTGCATTTATGGAAGGTTCTAGAAAAGTCCGGAAGAAATCACTATGGAAGGTGGAGTCCCGGAGGGACTCCACTAGCATGGCCGGCCAACCCTAAGGGGGAGGAGTCCCAGGTGGACTCCACCTAAGGTGGCCGGCCACCCCACCTCAAAGAAAGGTGGGAGTCCCACCTTGAGTAGGACTCCCCCCGTGAGTAGGTTTCCCACCATATGGGAAGTTTTGGGTTGGGGTCTTATTCGAAGACTTGTAGTCCAACACTTGGGGGTTCCACCTATATAATGAGGAGCAAGGGGAGGGGGCCGGCCACTCAAGCCTCCCACCTTGGCCGCACCCCTTGAGGCCGGCGCCCAAGACCCCCCTCTCCCCAAACCCTAGCGCCCCTCCTCCACATACAACTCCCGCAACGCATAGGCGAAGCCCTGTCGGAGTTCTCCACCACCACCGTCACCACGCCGTCGTGCTGCCGGGATTCCGAGGAGGATCTACTACTTCCGCTGCCCGCTGGAACGGGGAGGAGGACGTCGTGTTCATCAACACCGTACGTGTGACCTAGTACGGAGGTGCTGCCCGATTGTGGTGATGGCGCGTGATGCACACGTCCGTTGGGAACCCCAAGAGGAAGGTGTGATGCGCACAGCAGTAAGTTTTCCCTCAGAAAGAAACCAAGGTTATCGAACCAGTAGGAGATGAAGGCCACGTGAAGGTTGTTGGTGAAGGAGTGTAGTGCGACGCAACACCAGGGATTCCGGCGCCAACGTGGAA
>NC_061513.1:45785654-45851142 GCF_022539505.1 Lolium rigidum | reverse complement strand
AACTATGTGTTCCAGAATCGTCTGTGCGTTTGCTCTTACTGTAGGAATCACATGCTGGAGGTTTGATGGGTCACTTTGGGCGTGAGAAGACGCTACTCATGCTCGCTGATCATTTTTATTGGCCAAAGATGAGGCGGGATGTGGACAGGTATGTGAAGAGGTGCATTACTTGCAACAAGTCCAAGTCCAAGCCGAAGCCTCACGGTTTGTATACTCCGTTACCGGCACCTACTACACCTTGGGAAGATATTAGTATGGATTTTGTGTTGGGTTTGCCGCGTACTAAAAGAGGCCATGATTCTATATTTGTGGTAGTGGACAGATTTTCTAAAATGTCACACTTTATTTGCCTGCCACAAAAGCGACGATGCGTCGCATATTGCTAACCTGTTTTTCAGGGAGATTGTTCGACTACATGGAGTCCCGAAGACTATTGTTTCTGATCGTGAAGTGAAGTTCATGAGCTACTTCCGGAAGACACTTTGGGGAAAGCTAGGGACAAAGCTACTTGTTCAGTACTACTTGTCATCCCCAAACCGATGGTCAAACCGAGGTGGTGAATCGAACCTTGTCACAACCGCCGAGATCCATGATCAAGAAGAACCCGAAGGAGTGGGAAGAGTGTTTGCCGCATGTAGAGTTTGCTTACAACAGTGGCGGTACATTCTACCACGGAGCCGTGTCCTTTTGAGGTGGTGTATGGTTTCAAACCCATTACTCCACTTGACTTGTTGCCTTTGCCCATACATGAGAGAGTTAATATGGAGGCATCCAAGAGGGCAGATTTTGTGCGTAAGATCCATGTGAAGACTAAAGAGTTGATAGAGAAGAAAGGCAAGAGCAATGCCGCAAGGATGAACAAGAAGCGCAAAGAGATGTTGTTCAAGCCCGGTGATATGGTCTCGGGTACATTTTCGCAAGGATAGATTCCCGAAGCCGCGGAAGTCTAAGTTGAAGCCTCGTGGTGCCTGGTCCTTACAAAGTGCTTGCCAAGATCAATGATAATGCCTACTCGATAGATCTTCCAGCTTGATGAGTTTGGTGTCGATGAATTCTTTCAATGTTGCTGATTTGACACCATATGACGGAGAAGACCTTGGAGCGTCGAGGTCGACGCCTTTTGAAGGGGGGGAGATGATGAGGACATCCCTACTACACCACTACCTCCGTCATTGATAAATGAAGATGAACCTGCTGTGAAGCTTAAGTCCGATGAAGTTCGGATTGGACCAATTACAAGGGCTCGTGCAAAGCTACTTAAACAACAGGTGAACTTGTTTCTAAACGGTACTTTGATTGATGAGAACTTTATACTGCCTAAGTCTTATTACTTATGTATCATCAGGTATCAAGAGGAGACGAGCGTCGCACGAGGAGTAGAGGAGCAGCTGGACATGAAGACGGACGTCAAGATGGACGTGAAGCTGGACATGGAGCTGGACATGAAGATATCTCATGGTCGCGCGAGGGAGGAGCGGGAGGCATGCGCGAGAGGAGAAGACGACGTCCAGGCCGGTCCAGCACCCGGTCCGACCGGCCCCCAGACCGGCCAGCCCGGTCCCCGGCCCGGTTGACCGGTCGCCAACCGGCCGCCAAACGGATATGATGCATCGTACCGGGCAAAAACCGGAAAGTTGCGAAGTTTCCGGTTGCCGCCCGGTTGACCGGACGCCAGACCGGCCGACCCGGTCCCTGTCCCGGTTGACCGGATTCCAGACCGGATTCTTCCGAGTCTGTATCGACCAGATCTATTCTGGGTCGGTTATTCTTGTATCTTTTCGACCGTAACTCGTCCCGGACACCTATATAAGTGCCCAGGACGCCCCCCTAGCTGCTTTAGACCACGTTTAAGATAAACCCTAGTTCTTAGTTGTTTCCTCTAGCAAAACTATTGAATCCCTATACCATATTGCTTGATATTGTGTAGATCCTGAAAAAGTCTTGTGTGATCTGCTGTTCCCTTGGGAATTAGACGGTTGCAACTTACCGCTTCGTGGTCGGCGGCTACGTGCGCAAGTGTGTGGAGTTGCGAATATCTTGCAGGGTTGAGAGCTGTTGCATTGGCGACAGGGATCAATCGAGAGATCTCGTTGCGTCATACAAGTTATCATCCACTTCATCGTCGTGTATCTCCGCTGCCATCACCCCGTGATCATCATCACCACCGTTGCTTACTGAGAAGATCGGGCCACCCCTTATCAATA
Organism: Lolium rigidum; assembly: GCF_022539505.1. Lineage (NCBI taxonomy): Eukaryota > Viridiplantae > Streptophyta > Magnoliopsida > Poales > Poaceae > Lolium > Lolium rigidum. The sequence continues at coordinate 45,848,938 of NC_061513.1, read as the reverse complement.
TATCAATGCTTTTATCATCAAAGTTTATAATATACATGAACGGTCTTTGCAATCATATCAAGACGGAGATTTGGATTGAACCAAGTATTAACCAAGTTTATAACTTGAGTATATTGCTTCGGAATACATATCTATCACTCTTTACATGTCCATAAAGTTTTGGATAAATCAAATTAAAGATACATATGGTCACACTATCCCTAACAGGGATACAAATTCATTCATACATTGTAGTAGTGATGAAGTGATATTGGACCTCTTGTTCCATATCTCAATACAAACTACATCATGAATGTGAATATTTTGCTGTCAACTTCTTTAAAGTGCAAGCCCCAACTAAAAGATTGGTGTAAATAATATCCTCTGATATATTTAAAGCTCAAACGATCTTGATTAATTCCCTTAGGAATATCAAGATTTGACCATTGTGTAATCTACATTGGCTATAATTATCAATCCCGAAAATGCCATATCATAGACTGAATTCAATGGAAGAGCCTTCTAACTAAGAGAACAAAATAGGCTCGACTGACCATATTCAAGATCATGTGGCTGAGATTCAACAGAATCACCCACCTTTATTTATCAGATAATACCACTTGTATTGCTCAAATGCATAAGGGTTAAATTAATATTTTCCAAACTAGGGAGATATACACTTTGCAAACATATCATGTGAAATCTAACAGATTTATTCACAAGTGCTTTACATATTCCCATATTCCTGAATTTAAGTTCATGGATTGGCGTGAGACAACTCTTAGTCTTGCAAAGTCCAGGGGGAGTAAAACTCCCAAATTGTAACCCGTTGATGATCATTAGATCATATATTGTACTCTTTTTCTCTTAATGAGTTTTTCCTAATGGTTTCTCATAAAAGGTTTTTAATGAGACGATATAAATACAAGTGTTAAGATATGCCACATTGTTTTCTCCTTATATTTTTCCCATTGGGTTTTAAAGGAGTTTTCCGTGGCACATCATATCGCACTCTTTGCAATATTTACACAAGATATATGCCGTACCTCCTATTTTCCCCGCTTGGGTTTTTAAAGGAAGTACAAAAGACATATTTATTGTTCTCCAAACTCATTCGTGAGGTTTTTCCTTCTCTAAGGTTTTCTCATATGAGTTCTCATGGAGACAACAATCTTTACATGTTGTACTATTTTCTCCTTATTTTCCCCAAAGGGTTTAAAGGAGTTTTAACAACATATAAAAGACAACTCTCCTCATATTTTTCCCACAGGATTTTTGAGGGAGATCTTCTAAAGATGATGATTTCAAGATGATAGATTTAGGAAGAGCAATATTGTTTACAAGAGCATCAGTATTGTTTACAAGAGCATCCTCATGGTCAAGCAAGAACACTCTCGGAATATGTAGGAAGATTCTTGGAGATTATGCAAGACATTTTCAAGATAACGGCGTTGTCCAAGGGAGAGTGTTAGGAATTATTAGCTTTACAATTAGGCTAAGATAGGTAGTTAGGATTTTGTCCAACCGCCTTACATTGGAAGTGTCCCCTCACATGTACGCTAACTTGTAAACCGCCTCAAAAGGCGACTGTTCCCGGGGTATATATACCCAAGACATCTATCAATGAAATCACTTGATTCTCTTACTTATTAGTTCTTAAACAGTTATCAAGGCGTCGAGAGTCTGTAGTTGTAGCATGTCGGGAGGGTTGCTTAGTGTGCTTTAGCAGTTAGGGTGTCAGCATGTTTTCGGGGAAGTGCGCACGTGGTTTTGTTGTAACGACTTTCGCCGGTTTTTCCATTAATTACCTAGGCAATTATCTTCTTAATGGTTTTGTTGTAACGATTTTCGTCTGGTTTTCCATTAATTATCTAGGCAATTATCTTATTAATTAATAGATTGAGGCAACCTTTTGCCTCCGTTTTTTTTAAAAGTAGTTTGAAGTGCCAGATTGATCAAAACAACATGTCCGGCGCAGAGGGTTTGCTGTAGGTAAAGAGAAATTTCCCAATGGATCAACTGTCATGATAGTCCAACAAGTCAGTAACAAGGAGAACAATCAGCATCCTTGTGGCAAATGTGAGATCTCCTCTCTTTTTCGAGGGAAAGTAATTAGCGTCCTCATCTCGACTGTGCAATCCACAAGACCAGCGATGGGTGCGGTCCTCCATTCATATGTACCATCAACGGATCAGCAAAGTATACGGATTTGATTGCAAGCACACTACAGCTGGGAGCCAAAACGAGTTTTTTGCTTCTCATACAAACTTATGGAGTACAGTAACGGCAAAGGCAACATGTTAGATTATGTCTTTCAAGCAATTCACAGCAACGTACGGTAACAAAACCTCCAGGAACAACCACTACAATCCAGATATCCAAGAAAAACGATCCTGCGTCCAACAGTAGGCCTGTTGTGCGCTCCTAGGATATACAGGGCAACGCCGGTGGCGGGATCAGGCCGTGTAGCGGTTCTTGGGGGCTTTATCCGCCTTCTTTGCATCCTCCTGCAAGCAACCACAAACCATGTCAGCCACAGCAAGCTAGTGAAGAAGCGAGATGAAATCCAGACTTGAAGTGCCACTCACGTGAACGATGAACCCGATGGAGTCCTTGTATTCCAGGAACTCCTTCCACTGCTTACCAATGCTTATCTGGCAAACCAAATCAAACAGAGAATATGTTCAACATAGCTAGGAAGTCAATAGTACACAGCTGATAATTGACCCAAACGGAAAGAAAAAACAAAATATGCACTTGTATCCACAAACCATGAAACAGTTAATAATACTCTCTCAGATGATAAATCATGTAGTACATCCTATTTGGTCTTCATACTCCCTCCGTTCCATAATATAAGGCGTATATAAGTTTAGTCAAAAGTCAAACCCTACTAAGTTTGACCAAATATTTTACGAAAAAATATCAAGGCGTACAATATTGAAGACATATTGAGAAAATATACTTTATGGTGAATCTACTAATATTGATTTAGTATTCTAGATGTTCATATTTTTTGTATAAAGTTTATCAAACTTAGAAGATATTGACTTTTGACAAAACTTAGATGCCTTCTATTTTGGGACAGAGGGAATACAAAGGTAGGTGATGAATTTACCCAAGTACCCACTGATGATTGATTTGCAATGATGAGCGATTCTTTTGCATAGGAGAGAAAAGAATTAGGACTATGCTTCAAATAAACATGTCCTGCCACCCAATGGAGCACTGGCAGACCTTAGTGGAGGCCAAAAGGGCCATAATCCTTATTCAATTATGTTCTGCTTTCCGGATAACCCTTCTACATGTGGATCAGCGCTATCGTGCAAGATTGTATTCCACAGTTTCAAACTATTTTGGTATGTATACAAGGCGAAGAGACAAGTTTGCATTACATATTTTCAATACATACCTGAGCAGCTTCATTGGTAGCATTTTTAGTCCAGATAGCCACTCTTTCCTGCTTCCCACGCACGCTAACAACGACTCCACAAATTTCATCACCAAAGTCAAATTGCTCACCAATAATCGCCAACAACTAAACATAAATATTTTTAACAGGGAATTAGGATAGAAGTTATAAATGAGAATCCTGCAAAAAAAATGAAGTAAAAGAGGCTCTTACAGTATGCAACCACAATGTGTCAGATTTCCCTCTGCCACAACTGATGGTCCATTTACCGCCATTGGCACAAATGGGGTCTTCCCATTTCGGCTCAATCTTATTCTTGAAGCAATGAAGGTCGGCTCCCACACCCAATTTGCTAGGGTGATGGATGTTGTTATAAAGGCTGAAATACCACTCAACTTGTTAGCGATAAAGGAATATATTAAAGAGTTACTAACAAAGCTCGAAAACAAATGAAAGAATAAACCAAATTATCAAAACAAACATAACCAGATTTCTGAAGCAAGCTATTAGCATACGGAAATCACCCTGAAATATATTTGGTGAGGATGGCAGAATTTCTGTAGATTATCTTAAATCTGTGACCATCTTGCAACTAGAGCCACGGAACATACATACTTTTGGCTGGTATCAACTAGATTATAGAGGCGTCAAGTATGAGTAGCACATTACCCAAACATAAGCTTCAAAATCTCTTAGAATCACAAAAGAGGAATGACTATTGTAGCTAGCTCCAAGCATAGACGTCCTTTTTTTCCTTTTCTGGTCATGTGTGCATCGTTTTCTAATTGTTTCGCAAACATTTGAACACATACTGATGGGCTACAAAGATGCATATCTCGGCTTATGTGAAACGCACTAGGAATTCAACCATAGAGTTGTTTATAAATGTGTTCTTCCGTTGACTAATTCAAGACAAGCGATTGCACGTACTGAACTAGCATCCTTAAAACTGAAGCGCACAGTTAATATAAACAACCGGAAAGAAAACATAATCTCAAATTTCTAAATCAAGTACTCCATCTTGAGAAAACCTTGCAACATTTCCATCAAAACAAAACCACCTTCCCATACATGGTACACATAATAGAAGTACTACTTCTTTCCGTAAATAAATGCCTTAGATTTGTCAAAATTTGGATGTACTCCCTCAGATCCCTTTTAATCGACTCAGATTTAGATCGGATAAATCCGAGTAAATTAAAAGGGATGAAGGGAGTAGGTAGACACTATTTAGTGTACAGATACATCAAAAATTGAGCAACGCAAATGCTACCTAGATCCACAATCCATCTTACAAGCATAGGCTGCTACCTAAATCGCATCCGGTAAACCTAGTCCATGGGCAGCAGCAATAAAACTTGACCCAGCCACCAGAGACATGACATCAAACTACCGGCCGGGGACAATATATTTTCATTCCGATTAGAAAGGAATCTGGCGATATCGTCCGGGGGGGTAAGAAAAAAAAAATAAGAGAAGGATACCTCCAGAAGTCCTCTACGGTGGAGAAGGTGTGGATGGGGTGGATGGTGCTCCCCCAGGCCTGCTGCCTCGACTTTCCCTGCGGATTATCGAACCAGAAGGTCCAGGCGTGCTCCAGCGGATGGGTCAGCGCCCCGCCGCGCGGGGCCGAGGAGTCCTCGTCGTCCGCGATCTCCCCCTCCTCCCTCTCCTCCCTGCCCGCTGACGCGGGCCTCGTCTCAGTGTCCTCGGCCATGACGGCGGCGGTGATGGGCGGCGGTTCCGTGGGCTTAGGGCAGACGAAGCAAAGCAGAGCAGGCGGCGGCGGTGGTGTCGTCTTCTATGCGGCGTCTGATCGGCTTCGCCTGTACCATGTAGGGGAGTGGTAGAAAACGAAGAGGCTGGGCCTGGGCCTGGGCCTGGATAAGCCGAGAGAGAGAGAGACTAGCTTCTGGAGGCCCGTGCAGGGGTTTATTAACCCTTTACTGCCTGCCTGATGATCATCCTAGTAGTCGTAGCCCCGTTAGAGCATCTCCAACAGGCGCTGTAAAATCTCGCGCGCTATACCGGCGATTGGGCGCGCTGTATACCGCTCGCGCGCGGCATAGCGAATTTGCCCCGGCGGAGGCTGTATTTTGTAGCGCGCGTTGGTGTGCGAAAAACGCACCTCCGCCAGAGGCGCTATTTTGTAGCGCGCGCGCGTCACAAACTGCTAAATCGGACCGTTTTTTTTGAAAATTCATCAAACAAACTATGAAATATGATCGAAAATACGAATATATTTTAAAAGTGCGCGATACAATACGACATTTTAACGAAAATACTAATAAATAAACTACTCCTCGCCGTCGTCGGACTCCCAGTCGAAGTCGGAGCCGCTCGGTGTCGTGTCCGACACCGGCGTCGACGTCGTCGTGTACTGGAACTCGGAGGAGGACGAAAGGACGACGGTCGACGGCCCTGCGACGTTCTGCCTTTCCTCCTTCCTCCTCGCCGCCGCGTCGGCCCTCGCCTTCTTCCTCGCCGCGGACTCGGCACGGCGCTTCTCGCGACTCGCCTTCTTCATCTCCGCACTCGCCGCCTTGTCCCCTCCTTCTCCGCGTAGAAGGCCTCCGTGGCGGCGACGTCCTCCGGGAACGCGCGCGCCCACTCAAGGCGGTTGCGCTCATCCTGCTCCGCCACGCGCAGGCGCTGCTCGAGGTCGCGGGCGCGGCGCCGCTGCTCGTTCGTGATGAGCGGCGATGGCGGCGCGAGCATCTCCGCCTGCTCGCACGTCCAAACTTCTTCGAAATTCATCTGCCGGCGGGGGCGGCCGAGGCGCCATGCGACGGCGTCGTAGGCTCGCGCCGCCTCATGCGCGGTGTCGTAGGTGCCGAGCCGGATCCGCTCCTCGCCGGAGCGAATCTCGGCGTCGAGGCGGCCGCTCGGCCGCGCGCGGACGCCCGCGGTAGCCGGAGGATGAGCGGCGGCGCGGCGGCATCTTCGCGTCGAGGAGGAACGGCCGGAGGCGGAGCGGCGCGGGAGGGAGAGCGGCGGGGAGAGAGAGGGCGCGGGAGGAAGACGCGTGGGAGGAGTGGCGGTTGAGCCGCTCGCGCGTGTCCTCTTTATGGCGCGCGCGGTAACGCACGCGGCAGATTTCCCGCGTGGGATAGCGCGAAAGCGCGCGGGCGGTAAAACTTTTAGCGCGCGCGCCGTTTTCCCGCGTCCGCTGGAGCAGCGCGGCAGCGACCGCGCGCGGCAAAACGGCGGTTTTTTTGCCGCGCGGGAGTTTTAGCGCGTCTGTTGGAGATGCTCTTAGGTTTGTGACCCACACCGACACAACCTTTTACTTCTTCTCTCTCTCTCAAAAAAAATCTTTTACTTCTCTCCACAAAAGGGATCCAACGACTGGGATGTTGTATGGATCATATTGATCATATAATATAATCCAATTAACATATCATCAATCTCTAATTAAGTTGTGTGCATGTGTGTGATTTAAATATAACTATGCATACTAATAAAGAGAATTTACATAACATATTTTATCCTACTTGCCCATCGTACCGGGGCAAACTTTAAACTATAAGCAATTAAGGTTTATCCTTTCGAATAGCCTGAAATAAAGCATTAAATTTCATGAACACACATTATCCTCGAACTATCACATATTCCTCTTGTTTTCTCTATCTATCACACTAGAAATTCGCAGAGTCAGCATAATAATATGCAATACACCTTGCAAATAGATATCAACCTCATGCATGATATAAAGCAATATAGGTTCAATACTGAGAGTAAGCTCATGGTTATTGGTGATGACGTTTGTGACGGTGATGGTGAAGAAGCCCTCGAAATCCCTCTCTCCGAGGTGGAGAGCAGGATCAATCTAACCCCCAAAGTGAAGATCGTGGATATGGCGATTCTCTGTTTCGCTACACGCTTCGTCCTCTCGGCAGACAAGGTTTTTAAGGTATATAAGGCACCACACGAAGGAGGGAGGCGAGACGATGCTCAAAGGCCACAAGGGCCTAGGTAGCCCCGTGCCCCCTCTTCGTCTGGTCCAAAACTCAAGGTCTCTTCATTTGGTGAAAAACTTTTGTGGTATCTAATCACTTAGCCAATGAACTTACCAGGCTCATACATCGCTAGTTGCTGCTGTGTACTGCAAGCTGCCAATGGAAACAGAAGGTGGAAGCTATGATTGATCTGGATTATGAGAAATCTTCTCTACCTCTGCCAGCTCCAACCTCTACTCCACTAAACAGAGAACTAACTCAGAGGGGAGGAAAGAGAATCAGAAGGAATAGCAGCAGGGTTTTGCTTAGCAGTGGTAGTAGCTAGAGACAAGCAAGAACAAATGGCGTTGAGCAGGTGGATGCACTAGTGTCAGCTGTGATATTATAGGAATAGTGAGAATCATGCCTTCGCGGCATACGTAGGAGCTTACATTTAAGACTGAATGAGAGGGGCAGCAAGGAAGCATAGTGAAACATTTATTGGGTTGTCACAAATATTGAGCAAGAGCAATAATATAGCCAGCAGCTGACTATATACTTCATGCCATGTCAACTAGAGCCACCATAAATATGCACTTATACAGTAGATTGGCTACAAGGTTAGCTTTATCAAATATTTAATACTTTACTTTTGGATAGCTGTGCATGCATGCAAGACACAAGCAAACATGCACTCAATGCATATAGCCGGCTAAGAGTATGCCACTAGCTGCATGCGGGCTGTACTGGTTTTGGTTCCTGTGCTAGAGCTGGCGATAGATGAAGCGCCCGCTTCTTTCTCTCACTTCCTTTCTCTCAGCTCCAACTAGGATTTTGCTGATGTGGATCTTCTTATAGCCTGCTGAGTAGGCACTATTGTACATGCTCTTAAGAGTCGGACCAAGGTCACAAAGTAACTTTCAAGGTTGGTGGTTGTGTTTGTGCACTTAGTGGATTAGAAGGTACTAACTGTGGAAGGAAGGAAGTATCCATTGTGTTAATGACACTAAGACTGCTCATAGTGGGAGTAACTTAGGTAGTAACATCACACATTTCAAGGTATTTTGGTGACATGGCATAGCAATAAATGAAAAAAAAAGAGGTGGTAACTAGCTATGTTACCATAAGACTAGTCATAATGCATAGTATCATATAGAAGTACCATGCGTATGATACTACTACATGTTACTATCTCCACAATGCATGATATTATATACTAGTATCATAGTCTCCATATATTAATTGTTTTGTAGAATCTCAATGCAAATATATGTACAAGATTTACTTGACATTAATTTTTCTAGTAGTATGTGCTATGATACAGTATCTACCTATGATACTAGTACCCTCTCTCTCATCCTTAATTGCACTGCCACATCAGCATTTTGCATGCATGGAATGCATGATACTACCTATGATACTCCCATTGTGGGTAGTCTAACATCACACAACCCAAAACAAAATGAGTCTACAACATAATAAATGAGACTTTGCATGATATCATCTCTAAGTTATTTTCCACTATGAAGGTAGTAACATAGACTAGTAACTTATGCATGACACCACCTTATGTTACTCCCCACTATGAGCAGCCTAAGAGACGCTCTGCCATGCAATGTACAATGGTTAAATTTTCTAGGCATGCCTGTCGGTAAGTGCCTATGTTTGTGTGTGTGGAGAGGAATGAGAAAATTTGAATGCATCTTGCAGAAAATATGCGAGGAACTTTAAGATAAAGCGATCCATTATCCAGAGAACAATTACATGTACCAATACTGATAAAACATACTGATTATATAACCAAATGGAACAAACTGATGTGCACTATCAGCTGGCTCTGAAATTCTATAAAGATGATAATAATACCAGCAGAAGATCTTTATGTTCCAAGCTGTCTAACTGAAGTTGCAATTCGATCGGGCATTGGACAAATGAGAAGTATTCCAGTTGTTTTCTAGAATCTGAAGTGATACAGTTTCGGTATTATAAAGTCTATATAAAAGTATCAAGATGCTCATGTGATAAACATTCTGCAAATAATGCTGGCGCATAGAATGAACGAAGCATCTTCCAAGGAGCATATCCATATAGGATTGCTTTCTGTTACATATCTTTATCCGCCAAACTCTGTCAAGAAACCCGCTGAACGCCACCACATTTGATATACATTCCAGGCAGAGTCTTCAGCGTACTTTTCCTTGGATTATGCAGCAAATCCATCTCACATAGAAACTCTGCAGATAAACGGAAGCAGCAGTTAGGCCCCTTTGCGGTCACACGATATTTTTCAGGCTATTGGAATTTGGAAAGTTGATTGAGAAACAGGAAAGGCATCCAGTTCTTTTTCGAGAAATGGAAAGATGATAGGCTGAGAATCATATGCAAAGGAGATGACGATGATGATAGCTTTTCGTTGCAAGGAAACATGGTACACGTATAATAATGTAATACTAGTTGCAGCATCTCCTCACCGAAGCATGGTTCTGAATTCATGTGCACCTTTAGAAAAAAAAAATAGAAACGCCTTAGAAGCAGTTCAATAGCCATTCCTGATAGACACTCTTCCAGAAAAAAAGAAAAACAAGTTATACTTCCAGTTGTTTGATGGATGCATGGACTGGGTTATATTAAAAATGATGCTACAGAACTATTGGAGCTCCTGTAGATAAGGATGAAATTAACTGCAGCGAAATTACCCCCAATAATAGAATCTAAATAATATGCCTAGGACTTGTGTTTATCAGCAGATGGAGAAAAACAATTCAATGCTTCATAATAAGAAGAGAACAAGAAAGTGCAAAAGAAACTAACCTTATGTATATGATTAGAGCCCTAGCTTGTAGTCATTCAGCACCTAATATGAAGAAGCGAAAAAAGAAAGAAAGAAAGAGAACGCGAGAGATTCGCTGAAATTTGTCAAAAGTGGAGAATATGATGCCGACTTGCCGTTTCAGAATAAGCATCCTTATTGGCCTATAAAAGAGGAGAAGAAAACATCACAGCTGCAAACAAAATCCTACCCTTCCAGCATTTCCTCATACCATCAATCAAGAAGCCACAGACCAATGTCTCACACTCGTCTGCTTTACTTACAAGCCCACCAAAACCATGCCAAATTTCAGGACAACCATACCAGTGCTATGAAGAAAGAAGCAGCAGTAGGAACAACCCATTTCCAGGCCCGCCCAAAGCAAGTTAAGTTTCAGGAAAACCATGCCAATGTTGTCAAGAAAGACGATGTGAATCAGGATGTGGATACGGTGGCTTCTGACTTCATCAAACGTAAGCATATGTCTTGGGGACTCCAGAAAAGCACAACCATGTATCCTGCTTCTTAAGAGCATCAGGGCTCCTTAGTCATGGTATTATCTACTCATGCTTTGTCCAGTTTGAGACTTCAAATAAAAGGTGCTGCTTGGAGGAGTCCTAGATATCCCTAAGTTTATTACTATGGTCTTATTTGCAAAATGAATAAGAGTGATGTGAATATGATGTACTGCTATTTGCAATACCGATGTATGGTATTCGTACATATGAATATCAGGTTATTACAATGATCCTGTTCAACTTTCTGTTTGAAATATCATACTATATGGAAAGCATACACATTCTGTGGTAAACTGGTTTTTCTATGTAGTCCCATGACGGACAATTGTTCACAATCTGCCCCTGTAATACAAGGATTAGCGTGCTAATCAAGTAATCAACAATATCAAACCTACAAAATTTCAACATCATCATTTTAATTCTAAAGGTTGCAAATATCGGCCGATATTTCAGTTAATTGATTAACTGCGGATCGGAGGCTGACCGAAACGAAAAGGGCATTCTCGGTGTGTTTACTGGTCCAGCCGGTTAATCGGTCTCACAAGCGGATTTATCAGGAATTTTCAGTTAACTGGGACTCATTTTTGGCTAAATACCCCCCTCCGTCCCTGTCTCTCTCCAGTTTCGACTTGTCCCACTCGTTAGGGTTTGGGAATTGGGGGCTCCAGCGCCTCCTCCTCATCTCCCGCTCGATACCACCGGCCGCCAGCAAAGAGCACGCCGCCGCTGGCCAGAGCCAACCAGCGGCCGCATCTCAGCTACCAGGATCCTTCCCGCCGGCCCCTCTTCTCCCTCCTCCGGCTGTCCCTCCTTCCCAGCCAGGTCCCTGCTCGATCTGCTGTCCTCCCGTCCACCTTTAGCAGCTGCCTGCGCTGCCGCCTGCCAGATCTCCTCCATGGCTTCTCCGGCAAGACTAAAAGGCAAAGCAGCAACTAATTAAAACATTAAAGAGTCTACACCTTCTCATATTAGTTTCCTGCTAATTTGTATCAACATTGATCACTATAGAAATACATATCATCATTTTAAGCACCAGATAAGTGGTGCTGTAGCTCCATGGACTGCCATGACGGAAAATTGTTCACAAACTTGGCCCATAATGCAAAACATTAATATGTCAATCAACAATATCTCGAATAAAGAAATCCAAGAAAGTGTCACTGTAATTCTGCCTACTAGACTGTAGCACTTTATAGAAAAAGTTTGTTCATAAAATAACTTTGACAAGCACACTGGAGTAATTAAAAGCTTATGTCTAGATAGTAAGTTCTGACTAAAAGCAACCATTAATTAAAAAATTAATACTTGCTCATGCTCATACCAGTTTCCTGCTAATTTGCAGCATCACTGATCGCTATAGAACAGCTCTAGAGATATGTGGTGTCGTAGCTCCATGGTTTGTGATAACACAAAGGAGGATAAAGTTAACTGAGGATGAGTACAAAAAAAACATTTCCATTGTACACTGTTCAAGTAGGTGGTTTAATTCGGATTGTATTTCTAAGGAAATAGCATCTGTATAGCTGCAAAGGTACAAGAAAAGGTGAAGACAAATGCAAAGGGGATAAAAGATAACTCAATAAAATATCTGTGTTACAATCAATAAAGTACCATGTAGAAACCCATGAGCACCAAGCTTACTAAATAGCAGCTAGCTAGTGTGCAAAAGCTGGTGTGTTGATATAACCTCAGCAGCCTTTTTTCCATGGTTGAGTTAAGAAGTAGTCTTGGCTTTTATTGATTCAAACAGCTTGGTTATTTCATGATGCTTGCGGATATGGAAAGGGCACTTGTACAGTAGATCCTGAGCTTCTGAATATCTCCCCTCCGCAAAGAATGACTTGAACATTAGCAGATAGACAGTGTATGCCGGATAGGTATTCACTGACCCTTTCAAGGCCTTGAGAAAGTCCCTAGCATCTTCAAGGGTCCCGTATTCAGCAATTTTAGGAGGGAAAGGGTCTGCAAAGGGTGGAAACTTGCGGGCTTTCATTGATTTAAGAAGCCCCAGCGCCTCCTCGAGTTTCCTCACCCTCAGCAACTCGCTAATGATATGCTTGTAAGTGTTTTGCCAAGGGCTTAACTCGCCCTTGTCCACCATCTCAACAAACAGAGTGTGAGCAGCATCAACCTTGTCTTGGTTACACAGGCCTTTGACCATGACATCCAGCAAATCAGCATCTGCGTCCAAGTTGTTCTCGATCATTTCTGTCAAGTAGTGCAGAGCCTTGTCCACCTCCCCAGCCGCACAATGCCCTTGGATCAACATGGTCCAGGTCTTGAGATCGGGCACACAACCCTCAGCCTCCATTTCATCAAACACCTTGCGAGCCTCATCACACTTGTTGGCCTTGCATAGCCCAAACACCAGCTGGCTATATGTAATGTTGTCTGGCTGGTGGCCGGCGGCTTTCATATCATACATGACCTCGGCGGCCTCATCGAACCTGCCGTTGCTGGTAAGAGCCCTGTGGATCCCATCAAACACGTCCTTGGACTTGAACTCATACACGGCCTCGTACTTCCTCACTACTCGATAGGCCAGCTCGAGATCAGGCGACGGCCCCAGGGCGATGCGCCTGAGGAGCAACGGCCCGTCCGCCTGGGACGGCTTGTAGGGGCTGTCCATCATGAGCTCGTAGAGCTCCACGGCCTGGGTCATCATGTGGCGTTTCTGGAACTGCCTGGAGAGCTTGACGTAGGTGTCGATGTCCAGGTGCATCCCGTGAGCCTTCATCTCCTGGATGAGGTCCCAGAACTCCCGCATGGACTCCTCCCGGCCGAGCACCCTGGCCATGGCGTTGTAAGCGGCGGACTCATGCTTGTAGCCGCAGTTCTGCCGGCCGGCCCACCGGAAGAAGGCCAGGGCCTTGGCCGGGTGGTCCCTCACCTCCCGGAGCACCTTGGTGACGGCGGTCTCCGTGAGCTCGACGCCCTCCAGCCTCTTATCGAGCGAACCATCCTCCTCCTCGTCGTCGAGCCCGCGGAGGACGGCGGCGGCGACGGGGTGGGCGTCGGTCCTGGCCTTGGCGAGGCGGTCGGCGAGTGAGGCGTAGTCAGCGTTGAGGCTGGCCTTCTTGAAAGAGGCGAGGGCGGCGAGGTAGGTGCCCTGGTCGACGGAGTGACCGGCGGCTTCCATGTCGCTGAGGAAGGGCCAGAAGTGGTGCGCGGCGGAAGTGGGGCGCGAGGCGAGGGTGCGGAGCATGAGGTTGTAGGCTGCGGACCCCAGTGGGTGGCCCGACTCGGCGGAGCGGCGGAAGAAGGCGAGCGCGAGGGACGGGTCCTCCTTGGAGAGGCTGCGGAGCGAGTAGAGGACCGACTCCGTGGTCGGGGCCGGCGCGGGTGGAGGCGTGGAGGGGATGGGGATGGGGATGGGGGTGGTGGCGGTGGAGAAGAGGCGGTGCCGGCGGAGGAGGAGGAGACGGAGGTGGGAGGAGGCAGGCGGCGGCGCCATTTTGGGGGTTTGCGACTGGGAGAGGAGGGAGGAGGAACAGGCCGGGCCGGCCAAGTGAAATACTACAGTATGGGGAAGAGGGCGATGTGGGGTGGGGTGCTAAGGTGGGCTGGTCTGGGCTAGGCCCGTTGTCTTTTAATCACATGGTGAACTTTGGGATATAATGGTTTGGGCTTCCAGGTGAATATTTCACATAGGACGATAGGTTAGGGCATCTCCAACCGCGCGATCCAAACGGACGCGCTGGGCCGGCCGTTTTGGGCCGTTTGGGTCGCCGCCCGGACACGCGGACAGCGCCCCGCGTCCGCGTGTCCGTTTGGGTCGCGCGCTGCGCCCAACGCGCGAACGCATCGCATAACCGGTGGGCAAATTAAAACGAAAAAAAGAGGCAAATTTAAACGAAATTTCATGGAACATATGCCCTATTTTGGCAAATTTGTACATAGCCCTATTTTGGGCAAATAAAACTAACAAAAGAAGCCCCTATATGGGCTTTTAAATTTAAATTAAAAACCTCTATTAGGGTTTGGTCGGCGGCGCGGTGGCCGCCGGTGCGCCGCCTAGCCCCTGTGGGCGTCGTCGGCGACGTCGTCGTCGTGGACGACGTCCCCGGGCGGCGAGACACTGTTGTGGCTCGACCGCGCCGGGACTCCGGCCACGAAGACCACAGGGCCTCCTCCCACGGCGAGTGGGGGTCCGGAGCCACCCGAGGCCGCGGCGGCGCACGGAGCGCCGCCTCCTCCCCGAGGCGCTCCCCGCTCTCCCGCCGTGCACGGCGCCCGACCTCCCGGCGCCGGCCGCTGCCCGCGCGGCGCCCGGCCTCCTCGCCGCCGCTGCCTCGAGGCGCTCCTCGAGGCGCGGCGCCCGGCCTCCTCCCGCCGCGCCGCCTCCTCCTCCTCCCGTCGCGCCCGGCGGGCCCGGGCGTAGAGCTCCCAGCCCTCCGCCTCCTCGGCCTCCCGCCGGGCCGCCTCCTCCATCTCGGAGGTGCGAATGGCCGCATGGAGGTGCGGCCATTTCGCCTCCTCCTCCGTCGCCGAGATCATGAGCGCGGCGCGGAGGTCCGGGTCCTCCTCCGAGGACTCCGGCTTCGGCTCGAGTAGAGAGGCGGCGGTTGCGGCAATGCCGCACCGCCGCGGGCGGCCTCTCCGATGTGGAGGCCGCCGGCTTCTTCCCCGCAGCCCGCAGGCGCCGGCGGGCGACGGTGGCCGCCGCTCGCTTCGTCGTCGTTGGCGGAAGCGAACCGTCGCTTGGCCATGGCGGTGGTTTCGCCGCGGGAGTGGAGTCGGGGACCGGAGTGGAGGACCGCATCCCCTCCGGTCCCCATTAAATAGACTCCCGGTCACCGACGGTGGGCCCCAGGGAGACGAGGCGACCAGCGCCCGGACGCGAGCGGACGGCGCGTGCCATCCGCGGCCACGCAAACCTATCCCAGATTTGGGCCGGGTTTGCGTCGTTCCGGACGCCGCGGCCGTCCGCTTTTGCAGTGCGTCCCCGCGCTGGGCCGCGTTTTTGTCCGGCTCGACCCAAACGGATGCGCGGGCGCGGTTTGGGTCGCGCGGTTGGAGATGCCCTTAAGTAACGAGTAATACCTAGGCGACTAGGGTTTTCCTCTACCTCTCTGGCGATCGACGCTTTCTCCGGCAGCAGGGCCTCTGATCCCCATCGCCTCATCCATCTTCTTCCCCTCCTGTTGGGACTGTTCGGGCTGATCAAGGGGTCGACCTGATCGGATGCCCGGCCTTGGCAGTCTCACGGTTGTAGGGTTTGAGATCGGATTAGGAGATGGCGGCGGCTCATGAGAAGGGCGAGGGAAGCAAGACGGCCAGCCAGATGGGATCTGAGATGGCGCTGGAAGAGCTGTTGCGAAGTCTGAATCTCAAGGGGGGAGACATTGCAGGGATCTCGGTGGCAAAGAACGAGGTGGAGTCATTGAAACAAGACACAAAGTGGATGGCAGTGATGTGTTTATTGTCGCCTAAACCTTTTTGCGCGACCTCGCTGAAGAAGACGATGAAGTTCGCCTGGGCCCTGCCCAGGAAGTGACTTTTCGTGACCTGGAAGACAATAGGTTCGTGGTACAGACGAATTACTTCGGAGACTGGCAGAGGATCACAGAACAGGGGCCATGGATTTTCAGAGATCATGGTCTGCTGATTGAGAAGTATGATGGTAGCGCCAAAGCGTCAATGGTAGAGGTGAACCGGATCCATGCATGGATTCAGATTTCATGACGTCCCAGAACTGTACCGCAAAAGGCTGATTATTACTAATCTGGCTGCGAATGTGGGAGAGGTGCTCCTAGTAGACATGGCCAGTTCAAGAGTGGACGGAGGAGATTTCGTAAGGGTGCGGGTCTGGCTTGACGTCAGGAAGGAGCTGACTCGCTTTGTAACTATCAAACCAGAAGGGGACCCCCTAGTAGTGATGCGTGTGAAGTATGAGAAGGTGCCGAGGTACTGTGTTGTTTACGGCCTCGTTGGTCATGTTAAAGAGGAATGCAAAGACAGGGGTACATGCCCTAGAGGCAGCTGTTTTTGGCACTTGGATGCTAGCAGATACTGCCTGGAACCGATCTCAGAAGCAAGATGAGGGAGCTCGAAGTTATAACAGAGGGTCTAAGCAGGATGCTCCAGGTGGTCGAGGTTTTCCCCGAGGGGGGGGGGCGTGGTGCCAGCCGGGGTGGTGGTCGATCTGGAGGCTGTGCTGGTGATATCCAGGAGAACAGAAAAATAAACTTAACGGTAGCTCGTCTCAATGATGGCAGCCCTGTGAAGAGTGGGGATGTCCCTACAGCGCCTCCACTTTTGCTCACCTGGAAGGAGCCCGGGGTTATGTTGCGGTCAGAAACCCACCGGCGAGCAACGACGGGCAACACAGTAGAGCCGGGAGGCTCCCAGAGCTGCGGCTGGCCCTGGTCCCTCGAGCGACGGCCCGCAAAGCCTCGGCACGCACGTCCGATGCCGGTGCAAGGGCGTGCCACCCGACCTATACCCGGTCGTGAAGGTGATGGATTTGCTTCGCTTAGTTTCCCGCATGGCATACACGTAAACATTAAATACGAGCCTCGATCGGCTCTCGGTTGTCCCGTGAATCGGCTCAAGGAGCCGATCCACCCATGATTCGTATGAGGTCTACGATCACATGGTGGTCCCGCTTGATCAATATAAAGCTAAAACGACCTACGACGATTTAGGGTTTTCACCACATAATCGGAACATCCTACGCGTGATTGAGCCTGGCAGCCACACACGGTGATAATAAACCAACCCTAAACAAGGCCTAAAAACCAACACGAAGTTGATCCCCGGAACATCTTATCTAGGGCTAGCAAACTACACCCTACGTGCTACTGGATCCTTCAACCCGTTTGCAAGGCCTAACTATGCAGATATTAAACTAATCCTTGAAGAACAAGGAGCAATCATAACGGATCGGATCTACTAAATAATGATCAAGCGAAAGCCGCCCTTACACCTAAAATAGGTGTAAGGGCGGCTAGACGTCTAAGGGTTGCATGGACGAAAGCATATGATACGATGAAACAATGCTAACCCTAACACATCTATGATAACTACGCCGCTCGCCATCAACAAGGCTTCGAGCACGAGCAACGCATGAACAAACGAATAAACGTATATCGCCTAGATCGCAAGATGCGATCTAGGCAAGCATGATGCTTACCCGAAGAAACCCTCGAAACAAGGGGTTGGCGATGCGCCTAGATTGGTTTGTGATGAACGTGATTGTTGTCTTTCTCAATAACCCTAGATACATATTTATAGTCCGTAGACTTTCTAACGTGGGAATAATCCCAACCGTGTACGAGCCAAATTCTATCTAACCGACACGTATCCTACTATATTTACGTATACACTGGCAAACTAGCCCAAACTTTGTATACAAGGCCGATTCATGTATTTCTTCCGTGTATATTCTTCAAGCCCATCTTAATCGCGGCCCACCTCTCGATCCGGTCAAATTCTGGTGATAACACATGCACCCCCGATTTTGGAAATGATAATTCCAAAATCACTCGCTTTTTCTTCGTCGGGTCATGTCGTGGCGCAGCAAAACCGTCGCAGCATCTCTTCATCATGATGCCTTGCCTTCTCAACTTCTCCGCGTGACTCGGCAAAATTTATTTTTCTTTGGGCACCATTTCCTCGAAACTGCCGTGGCATTGAATCTCCACTATATCCCCTTTTATTTAACCGCTCCAAACAGCTTCGCCACTTCATCCCCTTGCTCTGTTCGGCCATCGGCACCAAGAAAACCCCAATCTCGGCAGCAATGTCTTCCTCCTCTTCCTCCTCCGCCTCGTCGGATCTCTCCTCCCGGGCTCCTTCTCCTCCTCCTCCTCCTCCTCCCGGGAACCCACGCCAGAGTGGGATCCGATGGCGGCTCCGATGGCGGCGCACGACGAGCGCGCCCGCAGGAGTGGGACCAGGAGGACCACGCCTCCTCCGTCCGGTCCGAGGACGACAAGTCCTTGACCAGCGGAGATGAAGACCTCCGGCCCCTCGCCGATGGGGAACCGGAATCGGAGAGCGAGGACGACTCGTTCTCCCGGGACGATTACACCTCCTCCGAGGAAGAGGAGGAGGAAGACGACGACGACGACTCCTCGAGGGTTATCCACCGGCGAAGCGCCTCCGCGCCCGGTGGGACGACGACGACGACGATGATGAAGATGAGGAGGCCCCCAATGAGGGCCACCGGAGCAGCCGACGAAGAGCCCGCCGGCAGGCAGCCGCCGACGAGAGCTCCGATGACGACGACAAGGGCAGCGACGGCCCGTAGATTAGGAACTACTAGCATAGGACTAGTAGTAGTAATCGGCTTTTGTTCTTTCTTCCTTGAGCAATCGGCTCTTCTCTCGTAAAAGCACTTTTATTAATGAAGAAAAACATCTCTAAGCCGATTCTCGTCCTTTTACCAGCTTTGCCGATTGTCGAAGTAAGTCAACACACCAAGAGCCGATGGCGGCGCATCGGCCCTTGCCATAAAACGCGAGCAAGGCCAGCTCTATTGTCTATTCAAATGGTAACCTCGCGACTTATCCGAAAGAGCAACACTCGGATCCCCAAATCGCCGCTCGAACAGCATCCAACCCACGGCCACACGAACCTCGGATGTCAATCGCGCGAGTTCGCACCCGCAACGGACCCAATGGCGGAATCATCCAATGCAAACGCTATGGTCTCCGGCTCGAAGGTAATCCTTAACCGCTCCTCGCTGTCCGAACATAGTGCTAGAATTAACAACAAACATCTGAATTAATGCTTCGTTCCATCATTAATTTCTAGGTATCGGACATTCTCATCGCCACATCCTTCTCTTTCGAACTCTCCCTCGTCTTGGCCCTCGTTCTACCGAGAGTCCCGCCCATCTGATTTCATGCGAGGCAAATAGAATTCCCTTTATAACCTTGCTCTATCTTTTTGCAGCAACAGGACGGTCCTGACCCTGTAGATGATGACGGCTCCCCTTTCAGATTCCTCCCAGCAGCTCCGGTGGTCCTCTTCTGCAAAAACTCACCACCTTTGAAGAAGGTTGCGATGCAGGGCCAGCCGATGACACCCAAATCGGCTTCAAAAAGCAGAGTGTCTACCAGGTCAGCTGCCCCCCGAGCCTCAGTCCAGGCGAGAACAGCGGTGAGGAAAGTAGCTGCCGAGAAGACTGCGAAGCACCAAAGCCCTACTCCAGCTGAAGAAGGCTCGCACGTAAGTTTCGCCCATGCTTTGGCTGATTTCATTCATCCTTCTAGGCTTCGCAAAGACACTTGTATTTCTTCTACAAACCTCTACTGAAGAAAACTCTAGTGAGGACACACAGTCCAGTCGACGGGACTCGAGCTCGGGCAATTCTGAGAAAATCACCACGCAAATCCAGCCAGACTTGCCACCGTCGGCTTCCCAGAAAAGGTCAGCCCCTGAACCTGCCGTTTCCCAAACTCCCATCAAAGCGGGGCAGAGCAGCCTACGCACAAAGAACCGATGCATCCAGAGAGCATGCAAGGAAGCGCAAGCCTCTCCATCAAACCAGGAGATATCAAACGTAACTCCATCCTCTCCTCGGCTCATTTTGCATGCCGACCCGTTGTCGTTCTCATCGGCTAACCTCTCCCTTTGCAGACTGATGACACCTCCAGTGGGGAAGTCGGGCCCACTTGGCCAAACCGACAGCAGAAACACCAGAGCCGATCACCTCTTCATCGGCTGTTCCTCTGGTCTTAGTAGAGGTACGATCCCTCCATTTAGCTCTACCTAACTCCCTTGCTGTCTCCTGACGTTTTCTTGTTGCCTGTCAGGGTTATGACTAAGCTAAGGAAGCTCTCATCGTTTACTCCCTTGAGGAAGCAGAAGGCCTCAAAACTGAACTGAAGACCGACTTGGCCGAAATCCACGCCTTGAACATGCAGCTGGTAGCAGGCAAAGACGAAGATGATGAGGCCTACTTTTTCACTGGCCGGTGGCTTGTGACGTCCTTCACGCCCTTCACGCCCTCTGGAAATCGCGGAGGTAGATCGTGTTCGTGCTGATGCCCTCCATGCCCTCGAAATGTTCCTTCAGTAGAGTCTCCCTGTGTAATTTGTACTAGAGTCGATGGCTGTGCATCGGCTTTGTTTCTTAGTTCTAAAGTCGATGTCTGTGCATCGGCTGTATATTAAAAAAATTCATCGGCCGATTTTTCTATCGGCCCTCAATATTTCACCGCCCATGTATCGCACATGTTCATCCGGTTAGGTGCCCCCGAGCCGAATCGCTGGTAACTCGCAGATATCGGCTCGTAGTTAGCCAAGGCACCGTACTTGAACATCGGCTCCGTCGGAGACCAACGTTGACTTCTTCCAGCTCATCAGCCGACGTAAACCCGTATCCCAGCTTTCCGTCGCCCGTTAGATCGACGTTGAACACAGGCAGGACGTATGGCGAGGATAATTTTGGCCGATTGCTGGAATCGGCCTCCATGTTGATTGAATTGCTCAATGAAGGTGTACATCTTGGTCTTGCTTTACTATAACTACGTGACATGCTTGAGACCAGATTATCCCTTTTATTTTTTTTGGGGCCGATCACAAGGATCGGCCTCGCCACGTACGTCCATAGATTTTGCTCTTGTTACACGGTCAGGCCGGTGGATAAGACCAGCCTCACCCCGCTTTTTGTCACGTCGATGCGCTCGCAGTCGTCCAAAGTGATGCCTGAGAGTGGCTCTTGGCCTCGCCGTCTCCCAAACGTTCATGCCAGCCGTTGAAATCTCGGCTGAGTCATCTCGCGTGGACGACCTCTACTTCATCTCCATCCCACTGTATTAAACATTGGTGCATCGTGGATGGAATGCAACAGTTGGCGTGGATCCAATCTCTCCCTAGCAGGACAGCATAGGTGCTCTTGCTATCGACAATAAAGAATGTCGTAGGGATGGTTTTTCTTCCTACGGTCAGATCCACATTCAGAACACCTTGTGCTTCAGATGCTTGGCCATTGAAATCGCTCAGTGTAACGTTGGTCTTGATCAGATCCGAGCTAGAGCGTCCCAACCGACGTAGCATGGAGTATGGCATAATGTTGACTCGCCGCTCCGGTGTCCACCAGCATCTTGTTGACGAGGCTGCCCATTGATATAACCTCGCAAGTACAGTGGCCTTCGGGTGTCTGTAGCTTCTTTCTCGTGGCTTCTCAAAGATAACCGGCCGTGGGCCGCAGTCAAGTTGTGCCACAGGTGCTTCGTCTAATCCTGGAGCACTAAACTCCGCCGGAAGGATGAACACCATGTTTGTGCCAGCCGATGTCTCATCATCGGCTTTCCTTTGTTTGGGGCGCCACTCTTTCTTTTGTGTCCGACCTTCTTCGTCCAAAGTTCGCTGAATTTTCGCGGCCAGATCAGGCCGCGCCTTTCTTAACATGTGCAGGTATAACCTTTCGGCTTCCTCCAAACCACGTAGTCATTGAACCCTACGCTTTTGGGAATGACTGAGTCCATCAGGGCACCACCTTGGACGGTGGTACTTATCTTCTTCTTCTTCATCATCGTTTTCTAACTCCTCAAGATCTTCCACCCGAGAGGACTCAGCGTGCTTGTTCCGAGATGGGAGAGGCCCTAGACGTTTGAACACTGACGCGTCACTCGCATCCTTCTTCTTCGTCTACATTACGGGCGGCTGCCGATTGTAGGCAATTGGCTCATTCCCGAATCCCAGCGGTGTCGAAGAAGGGACAGGTCCCGAGTGCCTATCCACGTCGTCTTGCTCTCTTGACTTTTCCTTGGCGTGGCGCTCATATCTCTCCTCGTCGCGATCATGCCGACGATGTCTCCCGGCGTCCTCGCTAGCCGGACGATCTCTTTCGTCATCGTCGTCGTATCGTCGGCGTTGGTCGTATTGACTCACGTATTTGTTGAGGAGGTGATCGGAGAGAGGTCGGCGATATCGCACATTCTTCACTTCTCCCTCTGTGATGTAGCGCTTGCCATCGTGCCGGAGCCGATCGCGTGGAACGGCTTCCTCTTTGTCCTTGTTATGAGAGCAGCTGCCCTCGTCTCTGTCCTTACCAGGGTGGTGCCCAGGTCCTACCATGTTGATGTTGAACGAGAAACCTGGCTGGCGCCTCCCAGGGTAAGTACACTCCACCATGTTAACGGCGGGGAAAGGGTGTGTGTCGACTTTCATGGCGTACTGGTTGAAAATTAGACGCCCTTGTTCTATCGCCATTTGGATCTGCTGACGCCACACCCTGCAGTCGTTGGTGGTATGAGTGAACGTGTTATGCCACTTGCAGTATGGCTTTCCGTTCAGCTCCTGCGCCGTGGGGATTTTGTGGCCTTCGGGTACCTTTAGCTGCTTCTCCTTAAGTAAGAGGTCGAAAATTTGCTCAGCTTTGGTCACGTCGAAGTCAAACCCTCTTGGAGGACCTTGTGGCTTAACCCATTTGCGGGACACGGGGCTTGCCCCCGAGTCCATTCAGCCACCGCTACCTCTTGATCTCCCGCGAGCCTTCATCTTCATCCGCCTCAACCAGGACTACCGCACGCTTGAATTTATCCTCGGTACAACTCCGGGTGGCGCCTGTTCATATGATGACAGCCTCGAACCATATGCGCCGGTGAAGGGTAGTACTGCTTGGGAAGCCATATCCTTGATCGGTGATGCGAGACCCACCACCGCCAACTCGATCGCTTCTTTTTCGGTCACACGAGCCGAATAGCATCGGTTCCTAACGGTCTCGAAGCGTTGGATGTATTCCGACACTATTTCTCCGCGCTTCGTCGTACTTGTGCTAGATCGGCAATGCCGGCCTCGGAAGCCTCCGGAGTGATACCGCATGTGGAACTATTCTTCCAACTGCTTCCAAGTCCGGATTGAGTCCGGCGGCAGCGATGTGTACCACCCGAAAGCCGATCCTCGTGAGGGACCGTGCGAAGAACCTCACACGTAGTTCATCTGATGCTGAGATCGTGCCCAGCTGCGCCAAATATCGGCTCACATGGTCGATTGAACTGGAGCCATCTGACCCACTAAACTTGGAGAATTCAGGGAGCCGATATTTGGGTGGTAGTGGGATCAAATCGTACTCGTTGGGGTACGGCTTGGAATAGCCGATTGCCCTCCTTTTCGGCACCATGCCGAACTGGTCTCTCAAGATTGTGCCGATCCGATCCGCGGTGCTTGGCCGTAGGAGTCGAGCTGCGAAGATTCGCTAGAGTGGCATACTTAGCCAGCCACGCTTGCTTCTCAAGCTCCGAGCCGAGCTGCGGGGAGTTGAGCTGCGGAGGTTCGTCGGAGTGGCATACTTAGCTAGCCACGTCCGCTTCTCAAGATCCGTTCCGGAGGTTCCTCCTCGCTGTTCCGAAGTCCCTGCCGTTGCGGTCCGGTTCGCGAGTGCCCGATTCATCGCGGTCCGGCACGTATGTGCACGTGTACCCATGAGGGATCTCCTTAGGCACCTCATACAAGAACTGGTAATCACTAGGGTCACCACCGATCTTGTAGACGACGTATGCCGGTGAACTCGGCACTTCTGGTGCTGCCAACGCGAACGGCAGCGGTGGTCGGGACTGGAGTGGTATCTCTCCTTGGTGAGTCCCTAGAGCAGGTCCCGACGGAGAGTACCGATGCCTCATGATTTCTCGGATCACCCGAAGGGCGACACGCTCCAAAGTGTTCACCGAGGTTCTCGAATGGCGGTGCGGCGAATGAGCTACCATGAAATTAATCTCCGACGCAGAGACCTGGTGCGCAGAGACCTGGTGCGTTCCTCTGAAGGGGCGGACAGGTCCACTCCATCGAGCGCGCCTTCAGGTGAGAACCCTTTCCACCTAATGCCGTGTGAGCGGGTCCTCTGGAAAGAGCCGATGATGTCGGCTTCGAGGATAGCTTTGACCTCGTCATACTTCTTCTTGAGCTCCTCAGTCAGATCTTCGTACGTTGCTGGAGTACCTTCCGCCATCTCAGATGTCGATGGCGATGCAGTTGATGTCGAAGACTGTCCCACCGGGCGTGCCAGAATGGGTTGCGGTCAGAAACCCACCGGCGAGCAACGATGGGCAACACAGTAGAGCCGGGAGGCTCCCAGAGCTGCGGCTGGCCCTGGTCCCTCGAGCGACGACCCGCAAAGCCTCGGCACGCACGTCCGATGCTGGTGCAAGGGCGTGCCACCTGACCTATACCTGGTCAGGAAGGTGATGGATTTCCTTCGCTTAGTTTCCTGCATGGCATACACGTAAACATTAAATACGAGCCTCGATCGGCTCTCGAGTTGTCCCGTGAATCGGCTCAAGGAGCCGATCCACCCATGGTTCGTATGAGGTCTACGATCACATGGTGGTCCTGCTTGATCAATATAAAGCTAAAACGACCTACGACGATTTAGGGTTTTCACCACATAATCGGAACATCCTACGCGTGATTGAGCACTGGCAGCCACACACGGTGATAATAAACCAACCCTAAACAAGGCCTAAAAACCAACATGAAGTTGATCCCCGGAACATCTTATCTAGGGCTAGCAAACTACACCCTACGTGCTACTGGATCCTTCAACCCGTTTGCAAAGCCTAACTATGCAGATATTAAACTAATCCTTGAAGAACAAGGAGCAATCATAACGGATCGGATCTACTAAATAATGATCAAGCGAGGTGCCGCCCTTACACCTAAAATAGGTGTAAGGGCGGCTAGACGTCTAAGGGTTGCATGGACGAAAGCATATGATACGATGAAACAATGCTAACCCTAAAAAATCTATGATAACTACGCTGCTCGCCATCAACAAGGCTTCAGCACGAGCAACGCATGAACAAACGAATAAACGTATACTGCCTAGATCGCAAGATGCGATCTAGGCAGCATGATGCTTACCCGGAAGAAACCCTCGAAACAAGGGGTTGGCGATGCGCCTAGATTGGTTTGTGATGAACATGATTGTTGTCTTTCTCAATAACCCTAGATACATATTTATAGTCCGTAGACTTTCTAACGTGGGAATAATCCCAACCGTGTACGAGCCAAATTCTATCTAACCGACACGTATCCTACTATATTTACAGATACACGGGCAAACTAGCCCAAACTTTGTATACAAGGCCGATTCATGTATTTCTTCCGTGTATATTCTTCAAGCCCATCTTAATCGCGGCCCACCTCTGATCCGGTCAAATTCTGGTGATAACAGGTTATTGGAGTGGTTGATGCAGAGGGAGCAAAGAAGAAGCTGGATTTCAATGAGTTGGATGGGGAGAAGGGCTATGTTCCACGCTCGGGCACACCTCCGCCTCCACCGTCTTCCCGAGAGCAGAAACGCTCCAAGAAGCACATAACCCCGAAGAAGGACAAGGGCACAACTGTATTGGCGTGCTCCGCGGAGGAGTGCCGCCAGGCACAATGAGTACCTTTCTATGGAACTGTCGTGGGCTTGGCAACGACGGGACAGTCCGAGAACTTCGCGATTTCGCGAGAGAGTTTGCCCCATCCATTTTATGTGTAGTTGAGACAAAAATTCAGAAGAATAGGGTGGAAATTTTAGCAAGTACGCTGGGCTATGATAATGCTTTTGCGGTTAGCAGTACTAGCTGCAGTGGCGGTTTAGGCATCTTTTGGAATAATGAAATAAAGATAGATATTTTACCTTACTCTTAGTATCACATTGACGTTGGTGTTACTTCTCATTCAGTTCAATGGCGGTTAACTTGTGTGTATGGAGAGGCTAAAGTCAGTGAACGCCATAAGACTTGGGATATGCTAAAATTCATAAAAGCATCATCCCCGTTGCCATGGCTTTGCATTGGTGACTTCAACGAAGTACTCCTAAAGGAGGAACATGTGGGTATCAATGATCGGAGCAATGCTCAGATCCAGGCATTCAGGGATACAGTTGATGTACGTGAACTCATGGATCTTGGCTATGATGGCAATCCATGGACTTTTGAGAAGCGAGTGGGGGCGGCTCTTTTTGCAGAGTTAGGCTGGACAGGGCCTTGGCTACCACGAGCTGGAGCTCTAGATTTCCTTTGGCCGTTTTACACCACCTCACGGGAGTGGCCTCAGATCATTCGCCGATCCTCCTGCGCCTGGAGCCTACTCAACAAGCTCCCCTGTCACGGCTATTCATGTATGAGGCCATGTGGGAAACACATGCAGATTTTCGCCCCGCGATGGAATCGGCATGGAAAAGTGAGAGCTGTATGACCATGCACGGATTGGAGAGGAAGCTCAAGAGCCTCTCGGGATCGCTCACTGCATGGGGGAGAGATACTTTCGGCCACGTTCAAAAGGAGATACGAGAGATCAAGGACAAGCTGGAACATCTTCGAGCCCAAAGTGATCATGTTGGCCCTTCGTACAAAGAGACAAAAATTGTTGAGCGTCTTCTTGAACTGAATCATAGGGAGGAGACTATGTGGCGCCAAAGATCCCGGGTACAATAGCTAGCCGAAGGCGATCTCAATACCCGCTTCTTTCACTTGCGTGCCAGCAAGAGGAAGAAAAGGAATCGCATTGCAAGGCTGAAACGTGGCGATGGTTCAGTCACGGAGGATGGCAATGAAATGAGCGGTATGGCAAGATCCTTCTACTAGACTCTATACTCGACGGAGGGGACGACAGGCATGACTGAAGTCTTAGATTCTGTCCCTGTCTCTGTGTCACACCAGATGAATGACATACTGACAGCCCCGTTTGAGGATGTAGAAGTGAAGATGGCGCTTTTCCAGATGTACTTGCTGAAAGCCCCAGACCTGATGGATATCCAGCACAATTTTTCCAGAATCACGGGGATCTCTGTGGCAAGGAGGTTACTGAGGCAGTACTGCGGATCCTTCGTGGTGAGGACAACCCTGTGGGTATAAACAAGACCTTTGTGGTGTTAATTCCTAAGGTTGTGAGTCCAGAGGAGTTGGGACAATTCGCCCAATTAGTCTCTGTAATGTCATCTACAAGATAGCATCGAAAGTCCTGGCGAATAGTGTCGTTGCCTATTCGACGGTACCTCGGAGGAGGGATCCTCACGAGGTGGAGAAGAAGTAGGGGCCATAGGGCGGAGAGTCCTCGGGACGGTGGTACGCGATTTACCCAGCTTCGAAACACCTGCTCGAAGACAGGGCCTATTGTTGCTTGGGAATTATATAGGCGCTTTCACGTTGTTACAATGAGTTGTGGTTGTGCCTCTAGGGCTCCCAGGATCCGGCTTATAAAGGCGCACGGATCTAGGGTTTACATGGAGAGTCCTAACCGGATTACAGGTTGCCTAACTACGGTACAAAGTCTTGCCGTGTACGTCAAGGATCCGCCTTCCATCTATGTCGTACTGGATCCGGGTTCCTCATGGGCCTCCACGAAACCGGCCTCCTTCGTAGGTCGGTTGGGATCCGGCTCCCTGATCCTGCGCTGGACTTCATCCTTCATGATCAACAGCAACTGGGCCGCCCGATGGGCCACATGCCACTGGCGAATAGTGTCGTTGCCTATTCGACGGTACCTCGGAGGAGGGATCCTCACGAGGTGGAGAAGAAGTAGGGGCCATAGGGCGGAGAGTCCTCGGGACGGTGGTACGCGATTTACCCAGCTTCGGAACACCTGCTCGAAGATAGGGCCTATTGTTGCTTGGGAATTATATAGGCGCTTTCACGTTGTTACAATGAGTTGTGGTTGTGCCTCTAGGGCTCCCAGGATCCGGCTTATAAAGGCGCACGGATCTAGGGTTTACATGGAGAGTCCTAACCGGATTATAGGTTGCCTAACTACGGTACAAAGTCTTGCCGTGTACGTCAAGGATCCGCCTTCCGTCTATGTCGTACTGGATCCGGGTTCCTCATGGGCCTCCACGAATCCGGCCTCCTTCGTAGGTCGGTTGGGATCCGGCTCCCTGATCCTGGGCTGGACTTCATCCTTCATGATCAACAACAACTGGGTCACCCGATGGGCCACATGCCACATCACCATTTGTGGGCCACCCGGGCTTGCCGGATCCACGCACTGTCGATGGTACACCCATGAAGTATACCCACAACAGTAGCCCCCAGAGTTCTCTGAGATTCGCCTCTTGTTTCCGCCTTGCTAAAGCTTCGTGTCTTCCGACAATCCTCTCGGTAACATGGGGAAACTTGAAGAACTCCAACTTCATTTTTTCTTCTTTCCCAACTTTTAGTCGGAAAATACCTTTATCCCGCGGGACTTCATCCATCGACATCATTGTTAC
The DNA here is from genome assembly GCF_022539505.1 of Lolium rigidum. Classification (NCBI taxonomy): domain Eukaryota; kingdom Viridiplantae; phylum Streptophyta; class Magnoliopsida; order Poales; family Poaceae; genus Lolium; species Lolium rigidum. The sequence goes on along the minus strand of NC_061513.1, from coordinate 45,820,135 downwards.
AACGTGTCTCCGGATTACTCCCCTACGGAGATAACGGTTAACAGTTTTTAAACTTCTACCCGGAACCTCGAAAAGTTCAAACGGTTCCGCCAATCTTGGCGCCATTTTCGGGCGATTTGAGCGATAACTTATCCTTAGCCATTTTCACCGCTTAGGGTTTTCGACACGTGTCAGCCATCCAACGGCGCGACGCTTGCGTTTCGACCACAGGATGCGGAGCACGAATCTCCTCCCGCGGCCTATAAATATCTCACCGTCCACCCTAATTCTTCATTCGCTCCCCTTTTCACCTCTCTCACCAGCGCCGCCTCCGAGCTCCTCCTCCGCCGTGCCGGAACCCGCCGGAAGATCACCGGAGTTCGAGCGCCACCATGAGCTATTCGTCCAGTTCGTCGTGTTCTTAAGTCCGGCGAGCCACCGCGGCGAAAACTTCACCGCCGGCGACTCCGACCACCGCGGACTCCATTCCGGTAAGTCCTTCGAGCTCCATCTTTTGTCCATACTTGGTAGGGATGACTAGGATGTTAACGTTGGATCCGGCTAAGTTCAGTCAACTCGCATTTTCTTTGCAGATATCTTCTTCAACTCCACCCCCCTCATCTGAGCCGATTATGGTGACGCCAATCTCTTCCGCCCCTCCTCCCTTCGTCCTAGTTCAGCTGGAGCCTTCAAAGGACTCCGGCAAGAATATCGGAGGATCATCAGCCAACCCGGAAGAAACCGCAGGGGCCGAACAAATGGAAAAGAAGGCGGAGGAAGCAGCCGCCAAGAAATCCAAGGCTCACGCACGAGATAGCGAAGCCAAGGGAAAGTGGTGGCCCTGCACCACCACGGAAACCGAACTCCGCAACCTCGAGGCGAAGGGATTCTTGAGGCCCGGATCCTGGCGTACGATTCTGGGTTCTCTGACTCCTGCTCCCGAAGCCGGAGAGATGGTGGTGACCAAGGCTGTTGGGGGGATGACCCCCGGTATGCCAAAAGCATGCCAAACCGGATGGTTTGAGCCATCAAGTTACTGGTTTAAAGGTTATTCCAGACTGAGAAGCTAGGCTTTTGGTTAAGTAAATCTATACCGGTATCCCAGGAGGGGTATACCGGAATGAGCTAAGAAGGTACCGGATTATCGGTACAGGCTACACTGTAGCACGTCGGCAAGACTGGTCAAAGATTCTCTAAGGAGCTCGAGGACAAAGATGAGCGAAGCACTTCAGCTTAAACGAAGCTCTGGGGCTAAAGCAGATGATGACGTAAAAGTTACCGGAGGACATCAGCCTCCCTGATTAAAGAGATACCGACGTCACCGGTAGCTAAAGAAGCTTTGTAAAGTAGTTTGTCTAGTCAAAGATGCCATTAGGGTTTCCTAGGGTTTCTTCCCCTGTAAGCCACCCTCTCCCCTATATAAGGAGAGGGGGCATAGCCTAACGCGGGCACGAGAGAGGTAGCTGAGTATCTGATCTGGTATCCAGAAACCTGTAACCTCATATGATCAAGGAATAGAGAGACCTGAAAGGGAAATAGTTCTTGTGTTCTTCTTCTTCTACCTCTGGCCAAAGCCAAGTTCATAGGAAATCCATCCGGAATCCATCCCATCTTTACCAAAACCCTCACCCGAATCGTCTAGCGCACATTCGGCCCCAACTTAAGCCATCCCATGGCATCTATCTGTTCACCACGACGACAGTTGGCGCCCACCGTGGGGCCAGCAGTGCGCGCTTGCTGGAGTACATATTCGGGCGGGCCTCCTCACCATCGCCGGCGAGCGTGTCGTCACCACGCTCGTCGACCGCGTCCTTGCCATGGACTTCATCAACGACAACACGGGATGCTTCGCCAATGGAGGTAAGTTCCCCAAGAACGGCCGCATCATCGAGTTCGGGAGCTTCCGCGTCTACTACGGCACCGTCCCCGAGCGCCAGAGCCTCTCGCCGGTGTTGGTGGCTCCGGACCCGCCAAGGTCTGCGCTTCGCAGCGGCCACATCACCGGCAGCGTCGAGGTGCTGGTGGTTGGCGTGGCTAACGCCGACAAAGGAGTTGTGGCGGAAGGCGCAAGACAGACGAAGTCCACGCGCACGGCCAAGCCACCGACCGAGCGCAACCAGGAGGTTGCGGGTGCATCCGCAGCGCCACCGGAGACTCCTCTCCAGGTGGCCATGAACGTGCTGGCGACGCCCATCACACAGAACCTCGATCCGGAAGCGGCTTAGGCGGAGCTGGAAGCACAACAATAGAAGCTGCTCTCCGCAGGCGCGGACATCATCCGGGCGCAACGCGAGCTGAACCTAACCCTACGTGAGTATAACGCTGCCCATGGCTTTGCTTCTGTTAGCGCTCAGGCTGCCAGGATACCGGAAAACCGACTTAGAGCTCGCAATCTAGATCATGATCTGCGTAAGGAAGTTCTTGCCGGAAAAAGTACCTTTGTATCTGAGCATGGTAGAGAAACCTAAGTACAGTAGCCCGGATAAAACCATAAAAGCTGCTAGGGCTGCAGTAGAGTTGTGTGAATCGCTTACCGGGGATGCTTTAGCAAAACAACAGGATCGTGTTAGGGAGTTGCTTGACATGATTCAGGAACAAAATGTTGAGCTTGCTAAGGTAAACAAAGTTGCGGCTTCAAAATCTGTGCGTTCTACAAAGAATGCCGGAAGCAAGTCCCAGGGGCAGGCATCGTCCCCCCATCCGGACAAAAGAAAAGAAAAAGAAGTGAATGCGCAGCAAATGACTGTGTACAATCCGGTGCTTGCCGGAAAACAACAAGCCGGGCAACACAAGGCCGGTAGAAAAAGTCACGGGGCAGGTCGCGGCTACAGCGGAAAGGGCTATGCCAGAAATGACTATGCCGCTAGAGAAAAAAGCGGGCAAAATTATCGTGTACCAAGAGTTGCGTATGTGGAAGAGGAAATGCCTCCGCCAAGGTACCGGCAGGCAAGGGCCGCGGTACCGGAATGTTATGATGAAGCTGATTCAGAAGCTGAAAGAATTGCAGCCTACCGGAACCCTTTGGGGCCGCGGCTAGGAGAAAGATGCCTGCTAGACCGGGATGCGAGGCGCAGGCTGGATAGGGTATACTTATCTGAAATGATCGAGGCAGAAGGTCCTCCGGGCCCAAAGTGCTTTGGCCCACCGATCATGAAAGAGGAACCACCGGTTCGCAACTTCATGTTGCCCCGTGATACAAAAACATATGATGGCACCACTAAGCCGGAAGACTGGCTTGCGGATTACGTGACCGCAGTTTATGTTGCTGGTGGCGGAGGAACCGTTACCGGTGGAGGAAATTGGCGTTGGGACGTGAGAATCGTACCATCTTTTCTGGTAGGACCGGCACGCATCTGGCTTAACAACTTGCCGGCAGGAAGCATAAATGGCTGGCTGGACTTTGAGGAAGCTTTCGGGAGCAACTTCAGCAGTACCTACCGGAGGCCAAACAGGCCGCAGCAGCTCGCCTTGTGTGTGCAGCGCCAGCATGAAGCAGATCAGGATTATCTGACCCGGTGGAACTCCATAAGAAACTCTTGTGAAGGAATAATCGAGGCACAGGCCATTGCTTGGTTTTGCAATGGGTGCAGAAGAGGTTCACTGCTGTGGCAAAAGCTACAGATGTCGAGGGTACTCCTCGCCAATGCCCTCCGATAGGGGCTTAGGGTTGATGGAATCCTGCAAGCTGACACGAGACATCAGTTCACAGACAAGCGGGGAGAGCGATTTACCCAGGTTCGGGGCCCTCGACGAGGTAAAACCCTTACGTCCTGCCTGTCTGTTCTTGATTATGATGATGATGGGTTACAATGGGGTGCCGAATAGTTCGGCTGAGATCTCGTCGAGATGGCTATTGCTAAGGTGACCTAGCTATAAGCTTTTGCTGGCTAAGGTTGCTAAGATTGATCGTGTCCCTCGGCAGCCCCTCTCCTGGCCTTTATATAGGAGGCTAGGTCTCAAGAGGTCTCACCGAGTACGACTAGGTTTACAGTAATTTTAGATCCGATCTTTCCTTGTTTGATCGCTTCCTTGTCTTGCCCGTCAAGGAACCTTCTGGTGCGCCGTCCTAGTGGCCCATCTCGCCTTCAAGTATCTTCATGGGCCTCCAATTAGTCAATACAGGATAGGGTAATGTGGGTTACCCGAAGGGTGGTGCCCACGTCAGTAGCCCCCGAGTGTCTAGCCGAAGATAATTCGGGTAGAGACTAAAATATGTCTTCTCCAGATGTTCTTCTCCTTCGTTGTCCTTGTTCATCTTGAATCTGTTCTGTCTTCATTTTATCGGGTGCGCGTCAGCGCTCCCGATGGGAGTAGCCCCCGAGTCTAGGTACGGATGCTCACAGTCCGTGCGTAGACTCAAGTTGTACCACTCGAATATTTTCCTCTCGCCGATGTTTTCCACGGATCTTCATAGGTCATCCGATATATTTTCTTTATGCAAAGGATAATGAGTAACGTGCCCAACTCGTTGTTTGGTTAATCGCCGATGGCAAAACAACGTTACCCTACACAGAATCAAGTCCCCGGGCATGATCCTGGAGTGCAAAAAACTTCTATCGGGTGCACGCCGCACTCCCGATGGGAGTAGCCCCCGAGTCTGGGTGCAAGCGCTTGTAACCGAGTGTAGACTCAAACCTTCTTCCTTCGACTATTCATTCTGTTGAATCTTCATTTTATCGGGTGCGCGTCATTGCTCCCGATGGGAGTTGTCCCCGAGTCTAGGTACGGATGTTTGCAGCCGGGCGTAGACTCAAGTCCTTCATCCGATAACTTTCCATTTTCCCTTCGAATGCTTCTAGTTTTTTATGACATCACTGATGACGTGTAATTGCTGTGGGCTGATTGATAGGACGTGACCTGACGGGCCTACCCTAGCTCTGCGCGGGCAGTTTTTTAGGGCTTGACCATTGCACGCGTGGCGATCGAGGTGTCTCCTCGATTTTCGCACAACGTGGGAACAATGGGCCACCGGTTCCACTCTTTCTTCAAGCGCCACGTGCTTACACAACACTTATCTTTTCCTCAAAACCTCTAAAGGGCGAGAAATCTCTAATCTTCCCCACGTTTTCCGTAGCATCTTCTCATTCTTCTCCTTCTTCCTCCCTTTGCCGTTGCTGCGCCGCCACCACTGCTTTTCCAATCTTCATCAGATCTCACAATGGTGAAGAAGAAGAATCCTGTCGCCGCTGCCAGTTCCACCAGCGGAGGCGCCGCCGCCAAGTCCTCTTCTTCTCTTCCGAAGGGGAGCGCTCCAAGCGCTCCTCCCCCAGCTCCGGTGCCGCCAGCGCCGTCGAGTTCAAAGGCCAAGCCCGGAGATTGGGTGGCATCAACCGTTGATACGTCTCCGACGTATCGATAATTTCTTATGTTCCATGCCATATTATTGATGATACCTACATGTTTTATGCACACTTTATGTCATATTCGTGCATTTTCTGGAACTAACCTATTAACAAGATGCCGAAGTGCCGGTTCCTGTTTTCTGCTGTTTTTGGTTTCAGAAATCCTAGTAACGAAATATTCTCGGAATCGGACGAAATCAAGACCCAGGTTCCTATTTTCACCGGAAGCATCCAGAACACCCGGGAAGGACCAGAGGGGGGGCACTGGGCCCCCAAACCATAGGCCGGCGCGGCCCAGGCCCTGGCCGCGCCGCCATATGGTGTGGCCACCCCTTCGACCCTCCTGCGCCGCCTCTTCGCCTATATAAAGCCTCCGTCGCGAAAACCCTGATGCGAAGAACCACGATACGAAAAACCTTCCACGAGCCGCCGCCATCGCGAAGCCAAGATCCGGGGACGAGAGTCTCTGTTCCGGCACCCTGCCGGAGCGGGGAAGTGCCCCGGAAGGCTTCTCCATCTCCACCGCTGCCATCTCCACCGCCATCTTCATCACCGCTGCTGCTCCCATGAGGAGGGAGTAGTTCTCCATCGAGGCTCGGGGCTGTACCGGTAGCTATGTGGTTCATCTCTCTCCTATGTGCTTCAATACAATAATCTCATGAGCTGCCTTACATGATTGAGATTCATATGATGATGCTTGTAATCTAGATGTCACTATGCTAGTCAAGTGAGTTTTACTTATGTGATCTCCGGAGACTCCTTGTCCCACGTGTGTAAAGGTGACGAGTGTGTGCACCGTGTGGGTCTCTTAGGCTATATTTCACAGAATACTTACTCACCGTTATGAATGGCGTAGTGAAGTGCTTATTTATATCTCTTTATGATTGCAATGTGTTTTGTATCACAATTTATCTATGTGCTACTCTAGTGATGTGTTATTAAAGTAGTTTTATTCCTCCCGCACGGTGTAATGGTGACGAGTGTGTGCATCCGTGTTAGTACTTGGCGTATGCTATGATCATGATCTCTTGTAGATTGTGAAGTTAACTATTGCTATGATAGTATTGATATGATCTATTCCTCCTACGTGGCGTGAAGGTGACAGTGTGCATGCTATGTTAGTACTTGGTTTAGTCGTGTTGATCTTTCTTGCACTCTAAGGTTATTTAAATATGAACATTGAATTGTGGAGCTTGTTAACTCCGGCATTGAGGGTTCGTGTAATCCTACGCAATGTGTTCATCATCCAACAAGAGTGTAGAGTATGCATTTATCTATTCCGTTATGTGATCAATGTTGAGAGTGTCCACTAGTGAAAGTGTAATCCCTAGGCCTTGTTCCTAAATATCGCTATCGCTGCTTGTTTATTGTTTTACTACGTTACTACTCGCTGCGTTACTACTCGCTGCGTTACTACTGCTTGTTTATCGTCCTGGGCAAAGCACTTTTCCGGTGCCGTTGCTACTACTTATTCATACCACCTGTATTTCACTATCTCTTCGCCGAACTAGTGCACCTATTAGGTGTGTTGGGGACACAAGAGACTTCTTGCTTTGTGGTTGCAGGGTTGCATGAGAGGGATATTGTTGTGGATATACTTCATAGGTATACCATCGACATGGTCTGATTCCGGCAAGCCCGGGTGGCCCACAGATGGTGGTGATGGCATATGGCCCACCAGGCAGCCCAGTTGTTGTTGATCATGATGGAAGATGTCCAACCCAGGAACAAGGAGCCGGATCCGAACCGCCCTACGAAGGTAGCCGGATCCGAACCGCCCTACGAAGGTAGCCGGATCCGAACCGCCCTACAGAGGTACCCGGATCCTAACCGCCCTAGGAAGGTAGCCGGATCCGAACCGACCTACAGAGGTACCCGGATCCGAAGAGGTCTATGCCAGGAGTCAGATCCGTGAAGGCCCATGAAGAACCCGGATCCAGTACGACGTAGATGGAAGGCGGATCCTTGACGTACACGGCAAGACATTGTACCGTAGTTAGGCAACCTGTAATCCGGCTAAGACTCTCCATGTAAACCCTAGATCCGTGCGCCTATATAAGCCGGATCCCGGGAGCCCTGAGGGGAGATCTCGAGCTAGAAACGAGACAACCACAACTCATTGTAACAACGCGAAAGCGCCCAGATAATTCCAGACAAGCAGCAGTAGGCCCTGTCATCGTGCAGGTGTTCCGAAGCTGGGTAACTCGCGTACCACCGTCCCGTGTGCACTCCGCCCTATGGCCCCTATTTCTTCTCCCCCTCGTGAGGATCCCTCCTCCGAGGAACTGTCGATTAGGCAACGACAGATATCTTTGACCTCTTCCTCCCTGAGTTCGATAAACCTTGGGTGATCCACTTAAGGGAAACTTGCTGCTGTTCTACAAACCTCTGCTCTTGGAGGCCCAACACTGTCTACAAGAATAGAAGCTCCCGTAGACATCAAGCACTTTTCCGGCGCCGTTGCCGGGGAGGAAAGGTAAAAAGGCACTCATACTCCGGTTCCAGGTAACAGTACTTTTCTGGCGCCATTGTGTTTGTGCTCGAAGCTATTTCCTTTAGACTCTGCAATTGCATCTTTTTGTTTCTTGTTTACACTAGTTTGGCATAATGGACAACAATGAGCTTCTTATTCTATTTCCTGATTTAAAACATGGATTGTTTGATGCGAAAATTAAAAAACCTATGGAATCTTATTTGCATGTCTGGTAGTAATATTAGTATGAACGCTTTGAACACCATTGTTGATAATAATATAGAAAGTTCTAAGCTTGGGGAAGCTGGTTTTCATGATCTTTTTAGTCCCCCAAGCATTGAGGAGAAAATTTTCTTTGATGATACTTTGCCTCCTATTTATGATGATTATAATAGTGGTCTTTTGGTACAACCTACTATGGAGAGTAAATTTTATTGTGATTATACTATGCCTCCTACACTTGATGAGAATAATAATGATAGCTACTTTGTTGAATTTGCTCCCGCTATTACTAATAAAATTGATTATGCTTATGTGGAGAGTAATAATTTTATGCATGAGACTCATGATAAGAAAGCTTTATGTGATGGTTATATTGCTGAGTTTGCTCATGTTGCTACTGAAAGTTATTATGAGAGAGGAAAATATGGTTGTAGAAATTTTCATGTTACTAAAATGCCTCTCTATGTGCTGAAATTTTTGAAGCTACACTTGTTTTATCTTCCTATGCTTGTTACTTTGCTCTTCATGAACTTGTTTATTTACAAGATTCCTATGCATAGGAAGCATGTTAGACTTAAATATGTTTTGAATTTGCCTCTTGATGCTCTCTTTTGCTTCACATACTATCTTTTGCGAGTGCATCATTAAAGCTGCTGAGCCCATCTTAATGGCTAAAAAGAAAGAACTTCTTGGGAGATAACCCATGTGTTATTTTGCTACAGTACTTTGTTTTATATTTGTGTCTTGGAAGTTGTTTACTACTGTAGCAACCTCTCCTTATCTTAGTTTTGAGTTTTGTTGTGCCAAGTAAAGTCTTTGATAGTAAAGTAAGTACTAGATTTGGATTACTGCGCAGTTCCAGATTTCTTTGCTGTCACGAATCTGGGTCTACCTCCCTGTAGGTAGCTCAGAAAATTAAGCCAATTTACGTGCATGATCCTCAGATATGTACGCAACTTTCATTAAATTTGAGCATTTTCATTTGAGCAAGTCTGGTGGCCTAATAAAATCCATCTTTACGGACTGTTCTGTTTTGACAGATTCTGCCTTTTATTTTGCATTGCCTCTTTTGCTATGTTGGATGAATTTCTTTGATCCATTAATGTCCAGTAGCTTTATGCAATGTCCGGAAGTGTTAAGAATGATTGTGTCACCTCTGAGCATGTTAATTTTTATTGTCCACTAACCCTCTAATGAGTTGTTTCAAGTTTGGTGTGGAGGAAGTTTTCAAGGGTCAAGAGAGGAGAATGATATACTATGATCAAGGAGAGTGAAAGCTCTAAGCTTGGGGATGCCCCGGTGGTTCACCCCTGCATATTCTAAGAATACTCAAGCGTCTAAGCTTGGGGATGCCCAAGGCATCCCCTTCTTCATCGACAACATTATCAGGTTCCTTCCCTGAAACTATATTTTTATTCGGCCACATCTTATGTACTTTACTTGGAGCGTCTGTTTGTTTTTGTTTATGTTTGAATAAGTTCATCATGCTTGTGTGGGAGAGAGACACGCTCCGTTGGTTCATATGAACACATGTGTTCTTAGCTTTTAATTTTCATGGCGAAGTTTCTTCTTCGTTAATTTGTTATATGGTTGGAATTGGAAAATGATACATGTAGTAAATTGCTATAATGTCTTGGATAATGTGATACTTGGCAATTGTTGTGCTCATGTTTAAGCTCTTGCATCATATGCTTTGCACCTATTAATGAAGAAATACATAGAGCTTGCTAAAATTTGGTTTGCATAATTGGTCTCTCTAAAGTCTAGATAATTTCTAGTATTGAGTTTTGAACAACAAGGAAGACGGTGTAGAGTCTTATAATGTTTACAATATGTCTTTTATGTGAGTTTTGCTGCACCGTTCATCCTTGTGTTTGTTTCAAATAACCTTGCTAGCCTAAACTTTGTATCGAGAGGGAATACTTCTCATGCATCCAAAATCCTTGAGCCAATAACTATGCCATTTGTGTCCACCATACCTACCCACTACATGGTATTTCTCCGCCATTCCAAAGTAAATTGCTTGAGTGCTACCTTTAAATAATTCAAAATTTATCACCTCTGATTTGTGTCAATGTTTTATAGCTCATGAGGAAGTATGTGGTGTTTTATCTTTCGATCTTGTCATTTACTTCGACAGACTTTCACAATGGACTAGTGGCACATCCGCTTATCCAATAAATTTGCAAAAAGAGTCGGCAATGGGTTTCCCAGCCCCGATTAATTAACTTGCATTAATAATTCTCTTCACATGTTTTGCTCGATTCATCGATAAGCAACTTAATTTTGCAAATAGACACTCCTTCATGGTATGTGATTGTTGGAAGGCACCCGAGGATTCGGTTAGCCATGGCTTGTGTAAGCAAAAGGTTGGGAGGAGTGTCATCCATAAATAAAGAAAAACTAAACTAAAGTACATGTGTAAACAAAAGAGAAGAGGGATGATCTACCTTGCTGGTAGAGATAACGTCCTTCAAGGGAGCCGCTCTTGAAAGTCTGGTTGATGAGGTAGTTAGAGTGCCCACTACCATTCGTTGACAACAACAAACACCTCTCAAAACTTTACTTTTATGCTCTCTTTATGTTTTCAAAAACCAAAGCTCTAGCACAAATATAGCAATCGATGCTTTTCCTCTTTGAAGGACCTTTCTTTTACTTTTTATGTTGAGTCAGTTCACCTATCTCTCTCCACCTCAAGAAGCAAACACTTGTGTGAACTGTGCATTGATTCCTACATACTTGCATATTGCACTTGTTATATTACTCTATGTTGACAAACTATCATTGAGATATACATGTTACAAGTTGAAAGCAATTGCTGAAACTTTATCTTCCATTGTGTTGCTTCAATATCTTTACTTTAAATTATTGCTTTATGAGTTAACTCTTATGCAAGACTTATTGATGCCTGTCTTGAAAGTGCTATTCATGAAAAGTCATTGCTTTATGATTCAGTTGTTTACTCATGTCATTACCATTGTTTTGATCGCTGCATTCATTACATATGTTTACAATATGATCAAGTTTATGATGGCATGTCACTTCAGAAATTATCTTTGTTATCGTTTTACCTGCTCGGGACGAGCGAACTAAGCTTGGGGATGCTTGATACGTCTCCGACGTATCGATAATTTCTTATGTTCCATGCCATATTATTGATGATACCTACATGTTTTATGCACACTTTATGTCATATTCGTGCATTTTCCGGAACTAACCTATTAACAAGATGCCGAAGTGCCGGTTCTCGTTTTCTGCTGTTTTGGTTTCGAAATCCTAGTAACGAAATATTCTCGGAATCGGACGAAATCAAGACCCGGGTTCCTATTTTCACCGGAAGCATCCAGAACACCCGGGAAGGACCGGAGGGGGCACCGGGCCCCCGGACCATAGGCCGGCGCGGCCCGGCCCCGGCCGCGCCGCCATATGGTGTGGCCACCCCTTCGACCCTCCTGCGCCGCCTCTTCGCCTATATAAAGCCTCTGTCGCGAAAACCCTGATGCGAAGAACCACGATACGAAAAACCTTCCAGAGCCGCCGCCATCGCGAAGCACAGATCTGGGGGACAGGAGTCTCTGTTCCGGCACCCTGCCGGAGCGGGGAAGTGCCCCCGGAAGGCTTCTCCATCTCCACCGCTGCCATCTCCACCGCCATCTTCATCACCGCTCGCTGCTCCCATGAGGAGGGAGTAGTTCTCCATCGAGGCTCGGGGCTGTACCGGTAGCTATGTGGTTCATCTCTCTCCTATGTGCTTCAATACAATAATCTCATGAGCTGCCTTACATGATTGAGATTCATATGATGATGCTTGTAATCTAGATGTCACTATGCTAGTCAAGTGAGTTTTACTTATGTGATCTCCGGAGACTCCTTGTCCCACGTGTGTAAAGGTGACGAGTGTGTGCACCGTGTGGGTCTCTTAGGCTATATTTCACAGAATACTTACTCACTGTTATGAATGGCGTAGTGAAGTGCTTATTTATATCTCTTTATGATTGCAATGTGTTTTGTATCACAATTTATCTATGTGCTACTCTAGTGATGTGTTATTAAAGTAGTTTTATTCCTCCCGCACGGTGTAATGGTGACAGGTGTGTGCATCCGTGTTAGTACTTGGCGTATGCTATGATCATGATCTCTTGTAGATTGTGAAGTTAACTATTGCTATGATAGTATTGATATGATCTATTCCTCCTACGTGGCGTGAAGGTGACAGGTGTGCATGCTATGTTAGTACTTGGTTTAGTCGTGTTGATCTTTCTTGCACTCTAAGGTTATTTAAATATGAACATTGAATTGTGGAGCTTGTTAACTCCGGCATTGAGGGTTCGTGTAATCCTACGCAATGTGTTCATCATCCAACAAGAGTGTAGAGTATGCATTTATCTATTCTCGTTATGTGATCAATGTTGAGAGTGTCCACTAGTGAAAGTGTAATCCCTAGGCCTTGTTCCTAAATACGCTATCGCTGCTTGTTTACTCGTTTCTACTGCGTTACTACTGCTAGCGTTACTACTGCTGCGTTACTACTGCTTGTTTACTCGTCCCGGGCAAAGCACTTTTCCGGTGCCGTTGCTACTACTTATTCATACCACCTGTATTTCACTATCTCTTCGCCGAACTAGTGCACCTATTAGGTGTGTTGGGGACACAAGAGACTTCTTGCTTTGTGGTTGCGGGGTTGCATGAGAGGGATATCTTTGACCTCTTCCTCCCTGAGTTCGATAAACCTTGGGTGATCCACTTAAGGGAAACTTGCTGCTGTTCTACAAACCTCTGCTCTTGGAGGCCCAACACTGTCTACAAGAATAGAAGCTCCCGTAGACATCAACCGTCACCAAGCATGACGAGAAGAGATCCCGAAGCCTAGGATTGATTTCTTCCGAAGAGGGAAACGTGATCCTTCCAGGTGCGATTTCTCGGCCTGATCCCCCTGCTGGCTTTACCGTGATGTTCTTATCTTTCCTGTACCGAGGCCTTTCGCTTCCTACTCATGGATTCCTCCTCCACCTCTTGCGGACGTATGAAATTCAACTATGGCAACTTACCCCAAATTCAATCCTCCATGTTGTTGTGTTCATCACCCTTTGCGAGGCGTTTCTGGGTATCGAACCTCATTTCGGGCTGTGGAAAAAGATCTTCTATGTGAAGAGATACAGCAGCAGTAATGGATACTTTGTCACCGGAGGAGTGGGGTTTGTAGCTCGTTCGGAGGTCAATTACTTCAATTTCCCAATGAGAGAGTCTGTGCAAGGGTGGAGGTTGAAATGGGTTTACATCAAGGACTCCCTGTCACCCGAATCTCAGCTCCCTTGCTTTGCCGATGTTTTCGAAGCCAAACCCAAGAATTCTTGGAAGAATACCCTCTCACCCGATGAAAGAGTAGCAGCCGAAGAACTATTTACCAAATTCCTTCGAATCAAAGAGGCCGATGGCCAAACTATGATCGGCACAGAGGTGGCAGCGGTATTCTTGAAACGTCGAGTGCAACCAGCCATGGCCGAGTTCACCCGATGTGGTTGTACTCGGGTCCAAAGGACGAGACCGGGATTAATGCTGCCGATCTGTCGGAAAAGGAGTTACTTGATGAAGTCCGTCGTCTTACTTCCTTTACTCAGGAAGATTCGATTCCGCTGGTTTCTTCTTATACTCCCCTTGACACTGACCATCCACCATCAAAGGTATTTTTTCTTTCTTCGCGTCCTCATTATGCTGCTTTTTCTTGGCTGCCATGGTTTCCATTGTTCTTACTTGTTATTTTCTTTGACAGATCCCCATAGTTTCTGAAAATATGCATGATTCGTCGGATGATACTTCTGAGGGGAGAGGATCCTCAATCCCCGTAGATTTTCACACTGTCGAGCACACAGGCCCAGAGGACAAATATAATGGTCCGATAGATTTTGAAATTGCCCACACCGACCTTTCTCCTCAGCCGATGATGCTGGTGTCGCAGATGGATCAATGCGTAATGACGACGCTGATCATGATACCTTTGTTGATGCAGCTGCTGAGGAGGCCAGGGCTTCACCTGTGAAGAGATCGACCGGCGGTTTTGCCGATGAAGATGATCTCTTCGACATGTAAGTAGTTTCTTTTCTGAAGTTATACTTTGCCCTTTTATTTTTCTTACTCTTCATTGTCTTCCTTTCACCTTTGCAGCGACGAAGGCATTATCGAGCCTCCGTCTAAAAAAGCCAAATCTGATGTTGCTTCGCCGGTCGTAGTGGCTTCCGAAGCTTCGGCTCTTAAGGCTGCCCCTATGGCTCAAGCATCGACTGCTTCTTCCCTTTCCAAAGGGAAAGACGTCTCTCCAACTGCTGCCACCGCGACTCCTCCTTTTGTAAGTCTTTTTCTAACTGTGATGCCAATCTCTTGGAGCGTGCTTTGCTTGACAATTCCTGGTAAAATATCCTTCTTTCTTAAGGACTTGCGAGGCGTTATTTCCTCTTTGGAGGCCTTCGCCTCCCAATTTACTTCTCTGGAAGCTGACAAGGCTCGGCTACAAGAGGAAGTCAAATCTTCCTCCTTGAAATTGGATGGCGCAGTCAAGATAGCTGCTGAGGCTCGCCGAGAGGTTGACTCTCTGAAGGTGGAACTGGGCAAGCTGAAAGAAAAGTTGAAGGAGGAGGAAGCATCCAGGCTGGTGGCTGAAGCTCGGGCAGCCGAAAAGGATGAAGTCCTTCGTCAGTCTTCTTTGGCCCTGCTTGGTAGTTTTTAATACACCTCTGTCAATTGATGTACTTATGGATTCGATCCTTTTGCCAATGTACTTTTTTCTTTGTTTTTCTACGCGAAGCGGTGAATATCCCTGCTGATGCCCTGGACAGAGTTCCAAACAACTCTCCGGCAAACGCTATGTCGATGATTCTTGCCTCTCACCAGCTTACGCGGGAGCTCCTTGTAAAGGGGAAGGGTGCCCTGGCGCGGATGCACTCGATGATTTTTCCCAAGATCAAGCAGGAGAAGACCCTGGGGCAGCTGGTCGATGCCTTCGCGGTTGACACCAAGGAGGTTATTGAGGTATTCAAGCGTACATTGCGCACTTATGGTGTCGTCCTTGCCTTCCAGCTTATGATGGGTTACGGCTTTAAGGGTGACATCGAAGGAATGACCAAGGAGCTGCCGAAAGAGCAAGACGGGCAGCTTGTTGATTTCAGCGCCTTTAAAGCGTCCGCTCTCACTTGTGCCCGCCAACTCCTTGAACTGGTTTCATCAAGGAAATCGTCGACTGGACCTAGTTTATCGACTCAGACCCAAGCCCCTTGATTCTTGTAGCAAACTTTATGCTTGAACTGATGTGAAACTTTATTCTGCCGCAAAACTTATGCTTGTAATAAACTCCGTGCTAGCAATGTTGTTAGCACACTTTTGTTATAATATTTCTTCTTGTACTTCTCCCGATGGGAGTTACTTCGGATGCTCAGCTGTACCATATCCATCATCCTTTTGTAACGGTGTTCCCTGCGGGTCTTCCCAGTGCCCTCGTTTGTTGATGACTCTTCGGGTGCCCTTCCTGAAAGTGATCGGATCCAGCGTATGAAGGATCGGATTACGCAGATGGAAAAGGACCTGCGCAGCACTTATGCCTTGGCTGCTATTGTCAATAAGAAGAGCGAGATTGCAGCCGACGTGGAACGATACACTCTTACTGAGCTGCATAAAGCTACCGAGAGTTTGAACTGTAAGTTTCCTGACTCCTTTGCCCTTTTGTTAGCAACACCTTGTCTGATTCTTTATTGATTCCTTTGCCAGTCATAGCTTTGAATCGTGCGGAAGAGAACAAGCGGATACACGAGCGAGTGCATGCTTTAACCTGAGCTTTCCTCATCCGAAGAGATTTTCTGGCGAGAACACTCGAAGGCTTCGGCTATTGCGAAATTTCAGGATCGGGTCCAACAAGTCCACCAATTCTTTGACAAGTGTTACAAAGCTATGAGGGTGGTTTGGAAGACGATGTTTCCTTTGAATGCAATTCCCCCTACGCTTTTAACTACGATGTCCGAGTTTGGAAATGCCAAGAAGATTCGGGACTTGGTGAGAGCTCAAGTTTTTGCGAGGGCCAAGTGTACACTTGCCCTTGTGCTTGCTCGTTATCCCTCAGCCTGTTTGCTATCTATTGCCAACGCAACAGGCGATTTTGAAGAACTGTACCCGAGGGTATTATTGCCTGCCAACATAATTGTCGACATGCTTGAGGAGGAGTCGAAGGTACCTGAGTAAAGGTACCTGAGTAAAGGGAAACTCCGCAAGGGTGACGTTAGGATGTAAAGTTTTTTTTTTGTAAAATGAATTGTATTTGCTAATCCATCCAAATGTTAGGATTGTTAAGCCGAAACTTGTTAGTTGGCAAATACATGAATATGTACTTTTACCGTGCCGTTGGCAAATTTTTGAAGGAGCAAATCTTAGTTGCCCGTTATATGCATGTATACTGGTTGGTCAGCAAATCATTATGAGTGATCAGCTCGTGTTGCAGGTTTTGCTAAACCTGTTGTATGCGCAACTTTGCTTTCAACCGATTGTAAGTTTCGACAGCCACTCCCGAATATTTCGGGTGCAGTGGTTCTGCCGATAAGCCCATTGTTCTTTGATATTTCCAAAAGTGAAATATCGAACGTGGGTTGTTTTATGTTTTCCAAACTCTTGCTTTTTGCGGCACTCGTAGAGGCATCTGAAGCAGAGGGAAGGATTAATGTTCTTGTTTTTCTTTGCAGCACTCGTAGAGGTTTTCCCTTGGGGCGCAATCTTCTGCCGCACGATACGTCGTACCGTTACTTGTAGGTAAGGTTCACGGTGGCGCGGTCATAGATGCTTTAAATTACTGCAATGCTTAACAAGAATTGAAACTTAAGTGCTCATTGATAGGGTAAATACGAAACTAAAGGACGAAAAAAGGAGGCCCTGTGTAAAGTAAAGGGAAAAAATTTAAAGACTAGGGAGTGCTTTATCGGGGAAGGGGTTCTTCTCATCTTCGACAGCATCTTCTGATTTCTTCGTCATGCTAGTGGTTGCTGCAGCGTTGTTGATTTCGCCAGGGGCTTGGGCAGCGATTGTCAGTGCCTTGCTGCCTCCTATATCTTCTGCATCGGCAACTGTCGAAGCTTGTGCTGCCGAAGCTTTTGCTGCTGAGGCTTCAAGAGCAGTGTTGGCTGGCTTCTTCTTGGTTTCTCTGTCATGTTTTTCTTCCTTGATTTCTCGTATCGTCAGCTTGGGCGGAAGGTCGATAGTTTCTCGCTGTGGCCCAAACTTTGCAGCAATCCTTTGAAAATCACGATCACAATTGTCCGAGCGTGAGAAACTTCCATGGACTGTGATGTTCGTTCCATTGTTCCCAGACATTTTCAGTTTGAGGTATGCATAGTGCGGCACAGCCATGAACTTGGCATAGGCTAGTCTCCCGAGTATGGCGTGATACTGTGATTCCCAGTTCACGACTTCGAACTCGATTTTCTCCTTCCTGAAATTGTCGGATTTGCCGAAGACGACGTTCAGGTATGCTTTGCCAAGAGAGTACGCTGGTGACGTAGGGAGGATTCCATGGAAGCGAGTGTCTGATTCTTCTAACATTCTCATAGTGATCCCCATACTTTGAATTGTGTCAAGGAATATCAGGTTGAGTCCACTTCCTCCGTCCATGAAGACTTTGCTCATCTTGAACCCTCCTATACGTAGCTTCGACCACTAGGGCGGCATGTCCTGGTTTTGGTATAGTCATCGGGTGATCCGCTCGGCTGAACGTGATGTTCTGAGACGACCACTCGACATACTCAGGGATGTTCGCCATGACGCTTTCTGCCAGGTTGATTTCTCGGGTGAGCTTCTTCATTTCCCTCCTTGAAACGCCTGTCCTGTGGATCATACTCATCTGCCCACGTGGTGGTGGAAATGCCTCGTTGGGTTGATGAGGTTGAGCTTGCTGGACCTGATGTTGTGGTGGGGGTGGTGGTGGTGGCGGTGGGATCTGTTGCTGGCCTGCCTGCTGGATGAGTTTATGCATATCGATGAACTGCCGACAGTCTCTCAGCAGGTGGCTAGATTTTATTTTACCATCCTTGGAATCGGTATACGAATGCAGGTAGCAGGGGCGTTGATCTGCTCAGCGTAGGGTAGTTCGGGAGTTCTCTGTTGTCGTGGTTTAAAGTTGCCATGGTTCCCAGAGTTGTTCCGATTACCGTCCTGTCGATCATCTCGCCTGTCATCGTACCGATCATCCTGCCGATCAGAGTAGCCTGCGGCCACCAGGTTATTGTCATCGTAGCTGCGGTTCTTCCTTCTCTTGTTGCGATCCCTTCGACCACCCGAGTCATGCTTCGGCTGGTCATCCTCTTCATCGTCGCTGCGCTGTCGTGGCTTTCGAACGGTGTCTTCGCCATCGGCCCAACTGTTGGCGATTTCCATTAACTTGGTTATGGTTTTTGGCTTCTTGCGCCCAAGTTCTTCTATATAGCTTTCACGTCGGATGCCATCACTAAAGGCGTCGATTGCTCTGTCGACAGATACGTCTTCCGCAGCGTTCAGGAGTTTAGTGAATCTCCCGATGTATGCGCGCATCGACTCCTTCTGCTTTTGCTGACAATGCCGTAACTCCTCGATCCCGACATGCCTTTTGTAGGTTGCTTGGAAGTTGGCAACGAAAGCTTCTACTAGGTCATCCCATGACTTGATGGAACCCTTTGGCAGACCTCTGAGCCAGGCTCGCGCTGAGTCCTTTAGGTAAAGCTGTAGGCACTGCATTGCTGCTATCTGGTTTCCTTTTTGCAGAATTACTGTCTGTAGATAGTCCTCTATCCAGGATCTCGGCTCCTGCTGCCCATCGTACTTGGCGGCGTCGGTAAGGGTGGGTTTGAACTTCTTAGGTGGCATCGCCTCCCGAATTTTGTAGCTTAAACAATCAGCTCCCCTAAGCTCGCCGTCGTTCTCCTGGGTCTCGTCCGAAGAATCGCTATCGAATTCCTCTCTGGCGGCGCGTCGTCGCCTTGCTTTGTCGATTCTACTCTGAGTAATTTCATCTCGAGCGTCTCTTGCGCGGTGCTTTGGGCCGCTGGCCTGCAAGGTGGTCTTCTCCTTTCGTGGAACTAGATTATCTCCTAATATCGCGAGACTTTCTAGAGCACCACGGTGAGCCTGTGCCATGGATCCTTCGGACGCTGGTTAATGAGGTATGCTGCAAGGTTGGCTGTTGCTCCCGCAACGGTTTTTGGCCGTGGCATGCCCGCGGTGTCCGTAGTCATAAAGGACTTGGTCAGGTTTGACGTTATCTCCCTTGCATCATCTTCCGAAAGCCTGGACATCCTTGATCGATGCTTGCCTCCTCCATGGGTACTTCGGGAGGCACTTCCCTGCGAGCCTCTTCGTCGCTCGCTGGACCGGTCTGCCGCAGATAGGCGTTTCTCAAGGGTGGCTTGCTCCTTAGATATGCGCTCTCGATTTTTCTCCAATATGGAGCGGTAAGCGTTGAGAGTGCCAACCGTGGTTCCTGCTGGAAGCGGTGTATTGTTAAGCACGGCTGCCTTGGCTGCTTCCCACTCCTCCTCTATGATGGTGTGGTCGCTGTTGTTGTTGCTGGCGCTGTTTTCAAAACTAGCTCGCCTGCTGGAACGGGGGGTGCGGTCTTGGTCTCCCCTGTTAGCGACATAAACTTGGAGGGGTGCCACTCTTCAGGTGTCTCCTTGGGTGATGCTGCCGATGCTATCCTCTCCCGATGAATAGTAGGCATTGCAGATGAACGGCGTGTCGCTTGACCCCAGTCCGTGCCTGGTGTCGCAGTTCATGCAGTAGTACGAGGTTAGCTCCGAGGTCGCAGGATCATCAGATCCGACCGACATAGAGGACGTCGATCGGGGAATCGAAGGCGCGGACGGACTTGACGGGCTTGTCAGGCCAGCCAAAAGGTCGAGTGATGACGACGCGCTCGGACTCGTCGATCTGGAGATGGGAGATTCTAGCAGTCGAAGAATTCCTTCTGAGTTGACGTTGTAGTGGACGCTCCCGAAAGCCATCTCCATGTTACCTTGTAGACCGGAGAAAGTCGAGCGAGATGAATCGCTATGTGGGGTGAATTCATAGGAACCGAAACGAATCGGGCTTCCCAAACGAGGCGATGATGGTGTTGACGAAGCTGCTGATGATATGACAGGTTCAGCCAATGTCCGATCTTGTGCCGACAGGTTTCCCATAGACGGCGCAAATTGTCGAGGGTACTCCTCGCCAATGCCCTCCGATAGGGGCTTAGGGTTGATGGAATCCTGCAAGCTGACACGAGACATCGGTTCACAGACAAGCGGGGAGAGCGATTTACCCAGGTTCGGGGCCCTCGATGAGGTAAAACCCTTACGTCCTGCCTGTCTGTTCTTGATTATGATGATGATGGGTTACAATGGGGTGCCGAATAGTTCGGCTGAGATCTCGTCGAGATGGCTATTGCTAAGGTGACCTAGCTATAAGCTTTTGCTGGCTAAGGTTGCTAAGATTGATCATGTCCCTCGGCAGCCCCTCTCCTGGCCTTTATATAGGAGGCTAGGTCTCAAGAGGTCTCACCGAGTACAACTAGGTTTACAGTAATTTTAGATCCGATCTTTCCTTGTTTGATCGCTTCCTTGTCTTGCCCGTCAAGGAACCTTCTGGTGCACCATCCTAGTGGACCATCTCGCCTTCAAGTATCTTCATGGGCCTCCAATTAGTCAATACAGGATAGGGTAATGTGGGTTACCCGAAGGGTGGTGCCCACGTCAACAGAGGAACATGCCAACAACTATGGCGGAGATGATACGTGTGGCAGATAACTATGCGTTGGGAGACCCAATGCAACCGACAGTACAAGCTGAGCCGGAACAAACAAACCAGCCTCAGCAGCGCCAAGAGCTGTACCGGGATAACTGACACAACAAAAGAATGGAAGATTTCCCGGATAGAAGGTACGGGCAGCAAGTAGCCACGGTGCAGGATAATTCCGGCGCCAGCGGAAGCCAGAGGCAAAAAACCGGATCGCAGCCATGGGCGGGTCCTAAAAAACAATGGGTTGAAAAGAAGCCGTGGGGCGAGAAAAAGAATTGGCAAGAACCTTCAAGATACACCATGGAATCTGCAATGGAACAACCATGCCGGTTTCACACTCCGAATCCGGCGAAGCCGGCGAACCATTTGACAAAAGATTGTTCCTGGATCAAATACTTGATGTTGAAAGGTGCGGTAAAAGATGCGCAAGCACAAGGCTGTACTACGATACTACCACCATTGCAAGACATTTTGCGTCAACAGCTACCACCGCCACCACCGCTTACAGGAGCAAATGCTCTACTGGTACAGCCGCAGCCAAACCGGCAGTAGCACCAGCAAGTTCATCAGGTGGCAAGGCAATGGCCAACCGCCACCGCCGGCACCTTTGGGCCGGAATATTTACCAAGATCCGTACTTGTGCTGTGTTTTGTTCGTTACTGAGCCAACTGACAAGCAGAGCATGTATCGCCGTTCCATGGAAGTGAACACAGTGATGCCGATAGTTCCGAAATACATGCTGCGGTCAGATCAGGAAATCACCTGGTCGTTCAAAGATCACCCCAAGATAATGCCAAACCCGGGTGGTTATGCTCTTGTTCTAGATCCAATCATGCATGGGCCAACGACTCGAGTCAAGTTCAGCAAGGTACTGATAGACAATGGGAGCAGCATAAATATCATGTACCGGCACACCATGCGTACAAAGGGATAACAGAGAACATGCTGCAACCAACTCACACAATGTTCCACGGAATCGTTCCGGGGCTGTCCTGTTCGCCCATGGGAAAAGTCCGGGTGGATGTGTCATTCAGAGGACGTGATAATTGCCGGGTGGAAAACATTCTGTTCGAAGTGGTGGATCTAGACATTCCTTATCATGCACTGCTGGGGAGACCGACATTGGCGGCGTTTATGGCCTCAACTCATACCGCGTATCTCAAGATGAAGATGCCGGCACCTCGTGGACCCTTGACTGTGGTGGGAAACTACAAAGTCTCACTAGAAACCGCTTCCGCCAGATCAAATCTGGCAGAATCGCTGGTAATTGCAGAGGAAAAAAGAAGGATGCAAACTGCGGTTGCGCTGGCTAAGTCCTCACAGTTGAGCTTAGAGGCAATGAGTGGCAACTTGGGCACACCGGCATTCAAGTCAACCAAGGAAACAAAGGACATTGTGCCGGACCCGGCATATCCTGAGCGTACCGTTCGTATCGGTGCTGGCCTGAGTGAGGCATAGGAAAGCGCGCTCGTCAACTTCCTCTGTGAGAATCGGAATATCTTTGCCTGGTCTACTGATGACTTGGTAGGTGTTCCGAGGGAGTTGGCTGAGCACTCTTTAAATGTCCGAAAGGATGCGAAGCCGGTAAGATAGCCCTTACGTCGGTTCGCTGAAGACAGGAGGAAAATCATTGGAGAAGAAGTGACAAAGTTGCTGGTTGCCGGTTTCATCGTGGAAGTACTGCATACCGAGTGGCTAGCCAATCCGGTGCTGGTCGAGAAGAAAAAAGAGGAGGAACCCAAAGCTCCAAAGGTGTGGCGCATGTGCATCGATTACACCAACCTGAGCAAGGCTTGCCCAAAAGATCCTTTCCCTTTACCCCGGACTGATCAAGTGATCGATTCTACTGCTGGTTGTGAGCTGTTGTCTTTTCTAGATGCTTATTCCGGTTTCCACCAGATCCCCCTGAAAAAGGAAGATCAAATAAAAATTGCGTTCATTACCCCGCACGGGGCCTATTGATATGTCACTATGCCTTTCGGTTTGCGCAACGCTGGTGCAACGTACCAGCGCTGCATGCAAAAGTGTTTGTTTGATCAAATTGGAAAAAATGTGCAAGTCTATGTGGACGATGTCGTAATAAAGACTAAGGTAAAAGAAACCTTGATCGATGATTTGAGGCAAACGTTTGACAACCTAAGAAGGTTCCGGATGAAACTCAATCCGGCAAAATGTACCTTCGGTGTCCCTGCCGGCAAACTGCTTGGCTTTCTCGTATCAAGCCGGGGAATTGAGGTTAATCCGGTAAAAATCCGGACCATCGAAAGAATGACTATACCACATGATCTCAAAGACGTGCAAAAGTTCACCGGAAGCTTGGCATCGCTAAGCCGGTTCATAAGCAGGTTGGGAGAAAAGGCTTTGCCACTCTATGCCTTGATGAAAAAATCCGATACCTTCGTCTGGACCCCTCAGGCAGACGCAACGTTCAAAGAGCTAAAAACAATACTGGCAACTGCGCCGGTATTGGCTTCGCCGTTAGAAAGAGAGCCCATGTTGTTGTACATAGCGGCAACAAACCGGGTCGTGAGTGTTGTAGTTGTGGTGGAAAGAGAAGAGGAAGGTAAAACCGTGCAAAGACCGGTATACTACCTGAGCGAGGTGCTCTCCCTCTCAAAACAAAACTACCCTCACTTCCAGAAAATGACCTATGGCGTGTTCATGGCCGCCACAAAGCTCAAGCACTACTTTGAAGAGCACCCAATGAAGGTGGTGAGTGAGGCACCCATTTCAGATATCATGTGCAACAAGGATGCTAGCGGCAGGATTGCCAAGTGGGCAATTCAGATATCACCGTACGTACCGGTATACGAAAGAAGAGATGCCATAAAATCACAAGCTTTAGCTGATTTCTTGGTTGATTGGGCGGAAATGCAATACAAACCGCCGGAACAAAAGATAGAATACTGGAAGATGCACTTTGACGGATCCAAGCTCAAAGAGGGTCTAGGTGCCGGTGTGGTTCTTACTTCACCAAAGGGAGATCATCTCCGGTATGTTCTCCAAGTACACTTCAGGGCATCAAATAATGTCGCTGAATATGAGGCTCTGATCCATGGGCTCAAGGTCGCAAAAGAAATCGGTGCACACCGGATCATTTGCTATGGTGAATCAAATCTTGTGGTGCAGCAGTGTTCCGGAGATTGGGACGCAAAGGATGCCAACATGGCCTCATACCGGTTTCACGTGCAAAAGATTGCCGGCTTCTTTGAAGGATGTGAGTTTCACCATGTGTCGCGGGCGGAAAATGAAGCCGCGGATACGCTCTCCAAGTTAGGCTCCTCCCGACATGAAATTCCTCCCGGGGTGGCTTTGGCTCACCTAAGGATGCCATCGAATAAACCAAGTCCGGAATCTGAATCAATTTTCATACCGGAGTCACACGTTGTGCCAATGGACATCGACGAAGGAAACCCGAGGACTGTTCCGGTAAACCCGGAGACTGCAGGACCTCAGCCGGAAGAGGCTATGCTGGTGGACAATATGGAGATAGACGTACCGGTATTTCTGGTCCGGGAAGCACCAACTTGGGTTGAACCTATTAAGGAATTCCTGATCAATGGCACCTTGCCGATTGACGAAAATGAGTCAAAAAGAATCCAAAAGAGATCCAAAGCATACACCATCATCAATGGTGAGGTGTACAAGAGAAGTGTTACCGGTATCCTCCAAAGATGTGTGGAACCGGAAGAAAGAAAAGAAATGCTGGTGGAAATTCACCAAGGAGAGTGTGGGCACCATGCCTCATCAAGGGCGCTGGTGGCAAAAGTGTTCCGGCATGGGTTCTACTGGCCCACGGCACTGGAAAATGCTGAGGATTTAGTGCGAAAATGCAACGGGTGCCAGAGGTACGCCAAGCAAAACCATACCCCAGCATCCGGCCTGAAAACTATACCATTAACTTGGCCGTTCGCTGTTTGGTGCCTTGACATGGTTGGCCTATTCAAAACTGCAAGGAGCAGCATGACCCACATCCTAGTGATGGTGGATAAGTTCACTAAGTGGCTTGAGGTGAAGCCTATTGCAACATGTGAAGGGCATATGGCGGTGAAATTCTTGAAAGATGTTATCTTGCGGTATGGCTACCTGCATAGCATTATCACTGACAATGGAACAAACTTTTCTCAAGGAGAGTTCAAAATATTTTGTGAGGATAACAACATCCAGCTGGATTTGTGCTCAGTCGCACACCCGCAAGGCAATGGCCAAGTGGAAAGAACCAATGCATTGGTGCTTTCCGGTATCAAACCGAGGCTCATTGAACCGCTTGAAAAAACACCAGGATGTTGGCTCGATGAGCTACCATCAGTGCTATGGAGCATAAGAACGACTCCAAACCGGTCTACCGGATACACTCCATTCTTCATGGTTTATGGGGCGGAAGCCGTAATACCAACCGATATCATACATGATTCACCAAGGGTTCAACTCTATACCGAAGAAGAGGTAAAAGAGGCCCGAGAAAATGATGTGGACTTGCTAGAAGAAGCAAGGGAGCTGGCTTTGGCAAGAACATCCATATACCAGCAGAACCTCAGACGCTATCATAGCCGGAAGGTTAAACCGAGAGTGTTCCGGGAAGGGGACCTGGTGCTACGCCTAGTGCAGCGCACTGAGGGGCGCCACAAACTCTCACCTCCGTGGGAAGGACCTTTCATTGTGAGCAAGGCTCTACACAATGATGCCTACTACTTGATCGATGCACAGGAATCAAAGAAGGGAAAGGCGGACAGGTCAGGAGAAGAAACTAAGCGTCCATGGAACATAGCCTTGCTGCGTCCTTTCCATTCCTGAAGATGTGTTGTAAGGAGTTCTTTTTTGTACCTTGAATGCTATGAATAAAAGATGCCGGCACCTCGAATGAATCTCGGGGACTGCCTTTACCGAAATTGCATGTAATGTGTTTATTTTTTCAGTTTACCGGTTGCTTGTTGAACCTACCGGAGTCTTCGACTCTGCTGCTGTCCGCAACCCGGCTTCATGGCAAGCAAGATAAACTGGTAGGAACTAAGCACGTGAAACACGAAAAGAGGGAGTGGGAGCAAACAATCCGGAAAAAGTTTAACTAACCCCGGTTGTACCGGTTTTTTGTGGAAAATTTCGAGTTATTTCTAAGTTCAAGAAAGTGCTTGCTTGGCAAAAGAACTTTGTGACTCATACGCCAAAACACCCAGAGAGGTAGGCAGAGCCAAAGCAAAAGAACCAAGTGTGCATCAGATTGGATGCGGAAACAATTCCGGAATCTTCACAGTGCAAGATCAAATCAAACAATGAGCGAAGTGCTAAGATAACATATGAACTTAACTTAATAAGTTACCGGTATACAAGATACCGGTATACTAAAATGTAGCACAACCAAAAGGACTTGCAATTATTATCTTACATCAAAGACCCCGGCATACCGGGGTGGAATTTAACCGATATTGTTTTAAGACAGCAGGTGTAGCACACACACAACAAGAGGTATTCAGACAGTAGGAGGCTGAGCGCCAGCTTCAGGAGCTTCCGGAGGGACATCGCCTTCTTCCGGAGGGGCGTCGCCTTCTCCGGCTTCCTCATCCTCCTCGTCCTCGATATCTTCTTCCTCATCGTCAGAGAGTGCATCCTTGACGTCGGGGGGAGGAGGGATGAAAGTGCGGAGGTGGGCGCATTCCGCGATCCGGTAGGCACGGTCTTGTCGCTTTGCGGTTAAGGCCGGGTCCTTGTCCGTAGGCGCGTCGCCGCGGAGGCTGTGGAAGGCGTCCAGATCCAGGTCTTCATACCAAGAGCAGACAACGCGTAGCGCTGCATCTGCTCCGGCACGGGCTGCTGAGCACTTCCACTCGCGGATCCTCCGGCATGCATCCTTGAGCCGATTGGAGATGAGCGTCACGTTGACCGGCACCGCTTCCTCAGGCCACAGCACTTTGAAAATCTCCATGGCACGATCCGACAGATTGATCAGGTGCCGGTCCACAGCGCGCATGTGCTGGATCTGGGCGGAAAGCGCGACCAGGTGATCATAAGCGTCCCAGGGCAAATCCGGGTTGCTCATGGCTTGCTCAGCCCTGCGTTCCGCTACCTTCTTGTGAGCATGCGGCTGGGAATCCGGGAAGAGCCCTGCAAGAAAAGAGAGAAAAGATAAGAACATACTGCCGGAAAATATAAGCTTATATGCAACAGAGGGAAAGAAAAAAGGCTTACTGAGGGCCAACGCGTCGGTCTGCACAACCAACCGGTCATACTCAGCCTGCTCTGCGGTTAGAGTGGCGATCCGGTCTTGTGCCGCTTTCCGCGTCACGATTTCTTCCTCCAGCTCCGCCCGCAGCACCGCGCTGCTGTTGGTGAACTCCTTCAAGGATTCATCCAACGTGGCCTCAGCGGCAGCCTTGGCCTCCTTCAGCTCCCGCAAGTGCCGGAGTTCAGCCTGCATCGCTTGGTCCTTCAGCCCGGCGATGACAATCTCCTGGGCATCCAAAGCTTTGTGGTGCTCCGAGGCTAGCTGTTTCTTTTCAGCTACAATCCGGAAAAGAAGTGTTAACAGAAAGATAGCCGGTAGGCTATAGAGAGGCAAGACAACCGGAAAAGAAAATGGTACCTTTCAGCGCGGAGAGCTGGGCGTTGAGGGCCTCGACGGAAGCTTCCGGAAGAGCTGGTGTGCAAAGAATTTGTAAGTACTAAAATGAAAAAGCAACTAGTAAAAAGAAGCCGGAGGCGCAAAAATTAACCTTGGCAATGGCTGTGGGCCTCAGAAAGGTACCGGTGCTCCCACAGCAGCTCCTCGAAGAGCTGCTTCTGGGTGTCCAGCGTGCTCTGTTCAAGATAAAAAAGGTTCCGGTAAGAAGATGCCGGTATCGAAAGGAGTTTTGCCCTAAGAGTTGCGCTCTCAACCCAAAACTCGGGGACTGGCTATGCCAGTTTTTTGTGTTTTTAACAAAGTTTCGCGCTAAGAGCTGCGCTCCCAACCCGAAACTCGGGGACTGGGAAGATATATATAATCTTGGAAGATTGAGAACCGGCATAGATTTAAAGAACTATGGAGTTTGTGCAACTTACCACCACATTGTTGTTGGCGTCATGCCAAGCGGTGTCAAATTCTTTGACCGCGCGCCGCAGCCTGCCAAAGTGCTGCCCGGTGCTCCGAGGGCCCGCGGGGTCAACCACCGACAGCTAGTCCTTCCCAAGGCCAAGCGTCGCTGGGGACAGATCTGCCCGATTCCACTTTTCAGCGTAATCGAGCAGATGGCCCAGGTCGGCTCCTCCGCGGCTAAGCTCGGTAATCCGGCCCAGCTGGGCTGAGGCCTTCTCACCGGCCATGATGGCAGCGCGGCCGGCATGCAGTACAAGAGACCGCGAGCCGGAGGAGGGAGCAGTTGAAGCCATGGCCACCGCGGCAAGATCCTGAGCAGTGGGCTTGGTGCTCTCTGGCGGAGTTGGCTTGGCGGCGGATGGCTTGTCGGCTGAGGTTGCCGGAGGAGATGTTGGTATGACCTTAGTTGGTGCAGGAGCATCCGGTGCATCCTTTGCCGGAGAAGACTTGCCGGCGCGGAATAATCCGGCGCGGTCTTGGAGGGGGAGGAAGCAGGAGTTTTCTTCTTCTTTACTTCGGGGCGGGAGGAACCTGAGGTTCCACCCTCCCGGCATCTTCAATACCGGTGCCGATGTTGCTGGCGCCGGTGTCTTGGGCTTCAGGAAGGGAGAAAATGTCCTCCTCCGCGCGGTGATCTGTAGGTTCAGGGGCCGCGCGCCTCGCACTTGTGTTGCCTCCCAGAGGGGAGGCAGAAGAGTTGCCGGCACCAGATGGTACCGGGCTTGGTTGAGGAGGAGGTGAGGCCCTGGTGGCATCCTCAGAGCCTTCCGGCCTCATGCCGGTGGCGCTCTTGGTGATCTTGAGCGCAGGCCTGTGTGGAACTGCTCTTCCAGTTGCTTCCATGATCGAATTGAATTTGGCTGCAACGAGGTGTACCACCCAAAAGCTGGACCGGTGAGAGATTGCGCAAAGAACCTCACACGCAACTGATCCGATGCTGAAACCATGCCTAGCTGGGCCAAGTATCGGCTCACGTGCTCGATGGAGCTAGATCCGTCTGATCCACTAAATTTTGTGAAGTCAGGGAGCCGATACTTAGGTGGCAGCGGGATCAGGTCAAACTCGTTGGGATACGGCTTGGAGTAGCCGATTATTTTCTTCTTCGGCAGGATGCCGAATTGGTCTCTCAGGACTGCACTGATCTGATCCACGGTGGAAGCTGTAGCAGTTGAGCTTTCGGGACTTGGTGCAGTGGCGTATTTAGCTAGCCACGCTTGTTTCTCAAGCATCCGCTCCCAAATTCCCCGCTCGCTGTAGCCATCCCTCCTCGCCGTAACAATTGCTCCTGCCCGGCAATCCCTCCCGTTGGAGTCCGGATCGCTTGCGTCCGCTTGTTGCGATCCGGCACGTATGTGCACACGTATCCATGTGGGATCTCCTTGGGTGGCTCATATAGGAATTGATAGTCGCTAGGATCACCTCCAACCTTGTAGACAACGTATGCCGGTGAACCTTGTTGTTGTGGAGCTGCCATCGCGTACGGCAATGGTGGCCTGGTGTGGAGTTGCATCTCTCCCTGGTGAGTCCCTAGCACAGGTCCTGAGGGGGAGTACTAATGCTTCATGATTTCTTGGACCACATGAAGCGCGACGCGCTCCAAAGTATTCACCAGGCTCTCGAAATGCCGATGCAGCGAATGAGCCACAACGTAGTTGATTTCCTTCCGCAGGGCTCTGGTACGTTCCTCCGTAGGGAGAGACAGATCCAAACCATCAAGAACGCCTTGGGGAGTGAATCCTTTAAACCTGATGCCGTGCGACCGGGTCTTCTCAAAGGAGCCGATGAGTTTGGCTTCACAGATGGCCTTCAGCTCATCGTATTTCTTCTTGTTCTCCGCAGGGAGATCCTCGTACTTGATCGGTTCGAACGCCATATCGGACGCAGGTGTTGACGTGGATGTTGTCAAAGATTGTCCCACCGGGCGTGCCAGAATGTGTTGCCTGCCAAAACTCACCGGCGAGCAGTGGTTAAGCAACACGAAGAGCCGGGAGGCTCCCAAGGCCGCTTAGTGGACCCTGGCACCTCGCGTCGTCCCGCAAGTTTCTCGCACACGTCCCGGCGGTTGCAAGGGCGTGCCACCCGACCGAGACCCGATCAGGGAAGGTGTTAGATTGCTTCGATTGTTCCTGCATGGTAGACACGTAAACATTAAATACGAGCCCTATCGGCTCTCGGGTTGCCTCGTGGATCGGCTCAAAGAGCCGATCGCCCCATGATTCACGCTGGATTTGCAATGACATGGGGACCCTGCTTGATCAACATAAAGCTAAACCAATCTACGACAGTTTAGGGTTTTCACCGCATAACCGGAACATCCTACGCGTAGTTGGGCCTAGCAGATACGAAAGATGATGCAAACTATCCCTAGAAGAGGCCTAAAAACCAACGTTACGTTAATTCTCGGAACATCCCTTCTAGGAACGGTAACAGACACCTAGCGCACTACCGGATCCTCCAACCCCAAAGCATAAGGCCTAATCATGCGGATATTAAACTAATCCTTGCAGAACAAGGAGCAACTATAACAGATCGGATCTACTAAGTATCGAACAAGCAAGATGCTCGCCCTTACGCCCGCATAGGCGTAAGGGCAGCTAGGTGTCAAGGGACGGCATTGCTAAGCGGATATGCATAAGAAAAGCATCAATGCAAGCCCCAAAACACCTAAGATAAGTAGTGCTACTCGCCATCAACAACGCTTCAGCGACGAGTAGCACAAGGTAGACGAATAAACGTGTATCGCCTAGATCGCAAGATGCGATCTAGGCGACATGATGCTTACCCGGAAGGAAACCCTCGAAGAAGGCGTGGCGATGCGCCTGGTTTGTGTTTGTTGTGAACGATGATTGTTGTTTATTTCATAAACCCTAGATACATATTTATAGTCCGGGGACTTTCTAATTCAGGCGTGCACCGAACCGTGCACGGGTTAAACTCTAACTTCTAAACTAAGATGCGATCTACTACAATACAGATACACGGGCAATTTAGCCCAAACTCTCGTGCAAGGCCGCTTCAGAGATCCTTCACGCGTATATCCTTCAAGCTCATCTCTCTTACGGCCTGTCTCCTGATTTGGCCAAAATCTGGTGATAACACAATCATCATCCACACTATACATCTAATCCTTTGTTACAGCAAGCCGGTGAGATTGACAACCTCACTGTTTCGTTGGGGCAAAGTACTTTGGTTGTGTTGTGCAGGTTCCACGTTGGCGCCGGAATCCCCGGTGTTGCGCCGCACTACATCCCGCCGCCATCAACCTTCGACGTGCTTCTTGACTCCTACTGGTTCGATAAACCTTGGTTTCTTACTCGAGGGAAACTTGCTCGCTGTACGCATCACACCTTCCACTTGGGGTTCCCAACGGCGTGTGCTTTACGCGTCATCAAGCTAAATTTCTGGCGCCGTTGCCGGGGAGATCAAGACACGCTGCAAGGGGAGTCTCCACAATCCAATCTCTTTACTTTGTTTTTGTCTTGCTTTATTTTATTTACGTTCTTGTTTGCTGCATTATATCAAAACACAAAAAAATTAGTTGCTAGCTTTACTTTATTTACTGTCTTGCACTCTATATCAAAAACACAAAAAAATTAGTTACTTGCATTTACTTTATTTAGTTTGCTTTATTTACTACTGCTAAAATGGGTACTCCTGAAAATACTAAGTTGTGTGACTTCACAACCACAAATAATAATGATTTCTTATGCACACCTATTGCTCCACCTGCTACTACAAGCAGAATTCTTTGAAATTAAACCTGCTTTACTGAATCTTGTTATGAGAGAGCAATTTTCTGGTGTTAGTTCTGATGATGCTGCTGCCCATCTCAATAATTTTGTTGAATTGTGTGAAATGCAAAAGTACAAAGATGTAGATGGTGATATTATAAAATTAAAATTGTTTCCTTTCTCATTAAGAGGAAGAGCTAAAGATTGGTTGCTATCTCTGCCTAAGAATAGTATTGATTCATGGACTAAATGTAAGGATGCTTTTATTGGTAGATATTATCCTCCCGCTAAAATTATATCTTTGAGAAGTAGCATAATGAATTTCAAGCAATTAGATAATGAACATGTTGCTCAAGCATGGGAGAGAATGAAATCTTTGGTAAAGAATTGCCCAACCCATGGACTGACTACTTGGATGATCATCCAAACCTTTTATGCAGGACTGAACTTTTCTTCGCGGAACCTATTGGATTCAGCTACTGGAGGTACCTTTATGTCCATCACTCTTGGTGAGGCAACAAAGCATCTTGATAATATGATGATTAATTACTCTGAATGGCACACGGAAAGAGCTCCACAAGGTAAGAAGGTAAATTCTGTCGAAGAAGCCTCTTCCTTGAGTGATAAGATTGATGCTATTATGTCTATGCTTGTGAATGATAGGACTAATGTTGATCCTAATAATGTTCCGTTAGCTTCATTTGTTGCCCAAGAAGAACATGTTGATGTAAACTTCATTAAAAATAATAATTTCAACAACAATGCTTATCGGAACAATTCTAGTAATAACTATAGGCCATATCCTTATAATAATGGTAACGGTTATGGTAATTCTTATGGGAATTCTTACAACAATAATAGGAACACACCCCTGGACTTGAAGCTATGCTTAAAGAATTTATTAGTACACAAACTGCTTTTAACAAATCTGTTGAAGAAAAGCTTGGGAAAATTGATATACTTGCTTCTAAAGTCGATAGTCTTGTTGCTCGATGTTGATCTTTTGAAATCGAAAGTTATGCCTAATGAAAATCATAATAATAAAATTGTTACTACAGCAAATGCCATCCAAGTTAGAATTAATGAGAATATAAGATTGATGGCCGAATTGCGTGCTAGGTGGGAGAAAGAAGAAAATGCTAAAGAAGATAATATAGCTAAAGTTTGGACTATTACCACCACTAGTAATGTTAATGATTCACCTGTTGCTGCACCTCCTACTAATAATGGTAAAAGGATTGGTGTTGGCAATTTTTCCACTTCTAATGCAAAGCCTGCAAAACTGCCGGAAACTGCTAAAACTGCTGAAACTGCCTGTGATAAAACTGCTGAAATTTTTTCCAACATTGGGGATGATGATCCCATTGCTTTATATTATAATGGTTTGGATTTTGATGATTTCCACATCTCTGAAGTTATAAAGTTCTTACAAAAACTTGCTAAGATTCCTAATGCTAGTGCTATAAACTTGGCTTTCGTGTTAATAATGATTATGTCACCTCTGAACATGTAAATTTTAATTGTGCACTAACCCTCTAATGAGTTGTTTTGAGTTTGGTGTGGAGGAAGTTTTCAAGGGTCAAGAGAGGAGGATGATACAATATGATCAAGGAGAGTGAAAGCTCTAAGCTTGGGGATGCCCCGGTGGTTCACCCCGCATATTTTAAGAAGACTCAAGCGTCTAAGCTTGGGGATGCCCAAGGCATCCCCTTCTTCATCGACAACATTATCAGGTTCCTCCCCTGAAACTATATTTTTATTCCATCACATCTTATGTGCTTTGCTTGGAGCGTCGGTTTGTTTTTGTTTTTGTTTTTATTTGATAAAATGGATCCTAGCATTCATTGTGTGGGAGAGAGACACGCTCCGCTGTTGCATATGGACAAATATGTCCTTAGGCTTTACTCATAGTATTCATGGCGAAGGTTGAATCTTCTTCGCTAAATTGTTAGATGGTTGGAATCGGGAAATGCTACATGTAGTAATTCTAAAATGTCTTGAATAATTTGATACTTGGCAATTGTTGTGCTCATGTTTAAGCTCTTGCATCATATACTTTGCACCTATTAATGAAGAAATACATAGAGCTTGCTAAAATTTGGTTTGCATAATTGGTCTCTCTAAAGTCTAGATAATTTCTAGTATTGAGTTTGAACAACAAGGAAGACGGTGTAGAGTCTTATAATGTTTACAATATGCCTTTTATGTGAGTTTTGCTGCACCGGTTCATCCTTGTGTTTGTTTCAAATAACCTTGCTAGCCTAAACCTTGTATCGAGAGGGAATACTTCTCATGCATCCAAAATCCTTGAGCCAACCACTATGCCATTTGTGTCCACCATACCTACCTACTACATGGTATTTCTCCGCCATTCCAAAGTAAATTGCTTGAGTGCTACCTTTAAAATTTCCATTCTTTACCTTTGCAATATATAGCTCATGGGACAAATAGCTTAAAAACTATTGTGGTATTGAATATGTACTTATGCACTTTATCTCTTATTAAGTTGCTTGTTGAGCGGTAACCATGTTCCTCGGGGACGCCATCAACTACTCTTTGTTGAATATCATGTGAGTTGCTATGCATGTCCGTCTTGTCTCGAAGTAAGGGAGATTTACCACTCATTTAATGGTTAGAGCATGCATAATGTTAGAGAAGAACATTGGGCCGCTAACTAAAGCCATGATCCATGGTGGAAGTTTCAGTTTTGGACATATATCCTCAATCTCATATGAGAACATTAATTGTTGCTACATGCTTATGCATTAAAGAGGAGTCCATTATCTGTTGTCTATGTTGTCCCGGTATGGATGTCTAAGTTGAGAATAATCAAAAGCGAGAAATCCAATGCGAGCTTTCTCCTTAGACCTTTGTACAGGCGGCATAGA